>NW_027522537.1:0-104782 GCF_052094955.1 Ictidomys tridecemlineatus | reverse complement strand
AAGACCTGTTTTAGAGTGCAGATGTTGGAGACTGGAGTTGAGAACAAATTTTGAAGAGAGCATAGGTTGGAGACTCGGGTGCAGAAGAACTGTCGCAGAGAGCAGAGGTTAAAGACTAAACTGCAGAAAGAATGTTACAGAGAGCAAAGTTTGGAGACTGGGGTGCAATTACTGATAAAGAAAGCAGAGGTGGGAGACTGGGGTGCAGAAGGACCGTTACAGAGTGCAGAGTTTGGAGACTAGGGTACAGTAAAACTGTTGCAGAGAGCAGATGTTGCAAACTGTTTTTCAGAAGGACTTTTGCAGAGAGCAGAGGTTAGTGAATGGGGTGCAGAAGTAAGGTTGCAGAAAGCAGAGGTTGGAGACAGATGTTCATAAAGACTGTTGAGGACCGGAGACGTTGGAGACTGGCGTGCAGACAATCGTTGCAGAGTGCAGAGGTTGGATACTGGGGTGCAGAAGGCGTTTTGTAGAGAGTAGACGTTAGAGAATCGGGTGCAGAAGGATCGTTGCAGACAGCAGAGTTTTGAGACTGGGGTACAGAAGGACTTTTACAAAGAGTATAGCTGCAGACTGAGGTGCAGAAGGACCATTAAAGAGAGCAGAGGTTGGAGACTGAGTTGCAAAAACACTGTTACAGAGAGTAGAGGTTGGAGATTGGGGTGCAAAAGGTCTGTTACAGAGAGCAGAGTTTGGAGACTGGGGTGCACAAGAACTGTTACAGAGAGCAGAGTTTTTAGACAAGGTTGCAGAAGGATCTTACGAAGAGCAGAGATTGTAGACCGAGGTGTAGCAGCACTGGTACAGACAGCAGATGTTGGAGACTGAGGTGCAGAAGAACTGTTACAGAGAGTAGTGGTTGGAGACTGAGGTTCAGAAGGATTGTTGCAGAGAACAGAGTTTTAAGACTGAGGTGCAGAAGGACTGTTTCAGAGAGCACATGTTGGAGACTGGGGTGCAGACGGACTGTTGCAGAGTGCAGAGGGTGGAGAATGGGGTGCTGAAGGATCTTTGTAGAGAGCAGAGTTTAGATACTGGGGAGAAGAAGGATTGTTATAGAAAACAGACTTTAAAGACTGGGGTCTAGAAGGCCTGTTACGGAGAAGAGAGTTTGGATAAGGGGTGCAGAAAAATGTTAAAGGGGGCAAAGATCAGAGACTGGGTTCCAGAAGGATCTTACAGAGAGCAGACGTTGGAGACTGAGGTGGAGAAGGACTGTTTAAGAGAGTAGAGGTGTGAGACTGAGATGCAGTAGGATTGTTACAGAGAGCATAGTTTGGAGACTGGGGTGCAGAAGGACTGTTTCAGACAGCAGAATGTTGAGACTGGGGTGTAGATGGACTGTTACAGGGACAAGAAGTTGGAGACTGGGGTGCTGAAAGACTTTTGCAGAGAGCATATGTAGGAGACTGAGATGCGGAAAAACTGTTAGAGAGAGCAGAGTTTGGAGACTGGGTGCAGAAGGACTGATACAGAAAGCAGAGTTTTGAGACTGGGTTGCAGAAGGACCGTTACAGAGAGCAGAGGTTGGAGTCTGCAGTACAGAAGGACTGTTACAGATTTCAGAGTTTGGAGAAGGACTGTTTCAGAGAGTAGATGTTGGAGACTGGGGTGCAGAAGAACTGTTGCATTGAATATATGTTAAAGACTGGGGTGCAGAAGGAATGTTGCAGAGAGCAGAGTTTGGAGAATGAGTTGCTGAAGGACTGTTGCAGACAACAGAGGTTTGAGACTGCGGTGCAGAAGGACCGTTTAAGAGAGCAGATCATGGAGACTAAGGTGCAGAAGGATTCTTACACAGAGCAGAGGTTAGAGACTGGGGTGCAGAAGGCCTGTTACAGAGATCAGAGTTTGGAGACAGGGTTGCAGAAAGATCTTACAGAGAGCAGATTTTGGAGAGTGGAGTGCACACGATCTGTTTCACAGAGCAGAGGTTGGATACTGTGTTGGAGGAGGATCGTTGCAGAGAGAAGACTTTGGAGACAGAGACACAGAAGGCCTGTTCCAGAGAGAAGAGTTTGGAGACTAAGGTGCAGAAGGCCTTTAACAGCGCGCAGAGGTTGGAGACTGGGGTGCAGAAGGACTGTTACAGAGAGTAGAGGCTTGAGACTGGGGTGCAGAAGGACTTCGTAGAGAACACAGGTTGGAGACTGGCGAGCAGAAGGACAGTTGCAGAGAGCAGAGTTTGGAGCCTGGGGTGGAGAAAGAATGTTACAGAGAGCAGAGTTTGGAAACTGGGGTGCAGAAGGATCTTACAGAGAACAGAGATTGAAAACTGGGGTGCAGAAGGACTGTTACAGAGAGCAGAGGTGGAAGACTGAGATGCAGAAGGACTGTCACAGAAAGCAGATTTTGGAGACTGGGGTGTAGAAAAATAGTTGCAGAGAGCATACTTTTCAGACTGATGTAAAGAAGGACTGTTTTAGAGAGCAGATGTTGGAGACTGGGGTGTAGAAAGACTTTTGCAAAGAGCAGAGGTTAGAGACTGGGTTGCAAAAGAATTGTTGCAGAGAGAAGAGGTTGGAGAGTGGTTTGCAAAACAATTGTTACAGAGATGAGAGGTTGGAAAATGGGGTGCAGAAGGACGATAGCAGAAAGTAGAATTTGGGGACTGAGGTGCAAAAGGATTGTTACAGAGAACAGAAGTTGAAGGACTGTTGCAGCGAGCAGAGTTTGGACACTGTGGTGCAGAAATATCATTGCAGAGAGCAGAGGTTGGAGACCTTGCTGCAGACGGACTGTTACAAATAGCAGAGTTTGAAGACTGGGTAGCAGAAGGATCTTACAGAGAGCTAGGTTAGAGACTGAGGTGCAGAAGCACTGTTACAGAGAGTAGAGGTTGTATTTTGAGGTGCAGAAGGACCGTTGCAGAGAGCACAGGTTGGATAATGAGGTGCAGAAGAATTGATACAGAGAGAAGAGTTTGGAGACTGGGGTGCAGAAAGACTGTTGCAGAGAGTAGAGGTTTTAAACTGGGGTGTAGAAGGACTGTTGCAGAGAGAAGAGGTAGGAGACTGGAGTGCAGAAGGATTGAAGCAGAGAGCAGAGGTTGTAGACTAAGGTGCAGAAGGACAGTTATACAGAGCAGAGATTAAAGACTGGGGTGCAGAAGGACTGATACAGAAAGCAGAGTTTAGAGAAGGACCGTTACAGAGAGCAGAGGTTGGAGACTGCAGTACAGAAGGACTTTTACAGAGAGTAGAGGTTGGAGACTGGGGTGCAGAAGGATCGTTACAGAGAGCAGAGTTTGGAGACTGAGAAGCAGAGGATCCATGCAGAGAGCAGAGGAGGAGACTGGGGTGCAGAAGGACTGTTACAGAGAGGAGAGGTTGGAGAATGTGGTGCAGGAGGATCTTTCAGATAACTGAGGTTGGGGACTGGGGTTTAAAAGGACTGTTTTGAATAGCAGACTTTGGAGACAGGGGTGCAGAAGGATCGTTGCAGAGAGCAGAGGTTTCAGACTGAGTTTCAGGGGGACTGTAGCAGAGAGCAGATGTTGGAGACTATAAAAGGACTGTTGTAGAGAGCGGACATTGTAGACTGGGTTTAAGAAGGATCATTGCACAGAGCAGAGGTTGGAGACTGGGGAGCAGGACTCTTACAAAGAGCAGAGTTTGGAGACTTGGGGGGAGAATGCCTGTTACAGAGAGCAGAGTTTGTCGACTAGGTTGCAGAAGGAACTTACAGAGAGAAAAGGTTGGAGACTGAGGTAAAGAAGGACTGTTACAGAGAGTAGAGTTTAAAGATTAGGGTGCATAATAACTATTGCAGAGAGCAGAGGTTGCAGACTGAGGTTCTGAGGACTGATAGAGAGAACAGAGTTTGGAGAATGTGGTGCAGAAAAATTAATACAGAAAGCAGAGGTTATAGAATGTGGTGCAGAAGGACCCTTACAGAGAATCGAGTTTGAACACTGAGGTGCAGAAGGACTGTTGCAGAGAACAGAGGTTGGATTCTGAGGTGAAGAAAGACTGTTACAGAGAGCAAGGTTCGAGACTGGGATGCAGAAGAACTAATACAGAAAGCAAAATTTAAAGACTGGGGTGCATAAGGACCGTTACAGAGAACAAAGGTTAGAAACTGCTTTACAGAAGGACTGTAACTGAGAGCAGATGTAGGAGACTTTGGGGCAGAAGGACTTATGCAGAGAACAGAGGTTGGAGACTGGGGTGCAGAAAGACCATTGCAAAGAGCAGAGTTTGGAGACTGAGGTGCAGAAGGATTGTTAGAAAGCAGAGGTAGGATACTGGGGTGCAGAAGGAATGTTGCAGAGTGCAGAGTTTGGAGACTAGGGTGCAGAAAGACTGTTGCATAGAGCAGAGGTTGGAGACTGGGGTGCAGAAGGACGGTTACAGAGAGCAGAAGGTGAAGCCTGGGGTGCAGAAGGTCTGATACAGAGAGCAGAGGTTTGAGATTGAGGTGAATAAGGATCATTACAGAGAGCAGAGTTTGGAGACTGAGGTAAAGAAGGACTATTATAGAGAGTAGAGCTTGGAGACTGGGGTGCAGAAGGAATGCCACAAAGAGCAGAGTTTGGAAACTGGGGTTCAGAAGGATCTTATAGAGATCAGATGTTGGAGACTGGAGTGCAGAAGGACTGTTACAGAGAGAAGACGTTGGAGACTGGGGTGCAGAAGGATCTTTGCAGAGAGTAGAGGTTGAAGACTTGGGTGTAGAAGGACTGTTGCAGAGAGCAGATGTTTGAGACTGGGGTGCAGAAGGACTTTTGCAGAGAGCAGAGGTTGGAGACTGATTTGTAGAAGGACTGTTACAGAGAGCAGAGGTTGGAGACTGGAGTGCAGAAGGACCATTACAGAGAGCAGAGTTAGGAGACTGCGGTACAGAAAGACTGTTTCGGAGAGCAGAGTTTGGAGTCTAGGGTGCAGAAGGACTATTGCAGAGAAAACGTTTTGGAGACTTGTGTAAAGAAGAAATTCTGCAGAGAGCAGAGGTTGGAGAGTGAGGTGTAGAATGACTTTTACAGACAGCAGAAATTGGGGACTGGGGTGCAGAAGGATCTTACAGAGAGCAGAGGTTGGAAACTGGGGTGCAAAGGACTGTTGCAGAGAGCAGAGGTTGGAGACTGAGGTTCAGAGGGTCGTTGCAGAGAGAAGAGGTTTGAGACTGGGGTGCAGCAGGCCTGTTACAGAGAGCAGAGTTTGGAGACTGGGGTGCAGAAAGACTGTTGCATAGAGCAGAGGTTGGAGACTGGGGTGCAGAAGGACGGTTACAGATAGCAGAGGTTGAAGCCTGGGGTGCAGAAGGTCTGATACAGAGAGCAGAGGTTTGAAACTGAGGTCCAGAAGGACTGTTAAAGAGATCAGAGTGTGGAGACTGGGGTGCCAAACGACTGTTGCAGAGAGCAGATGTTGGAGACTGTGGTTCAGAAGGATAGTTGCAGAGAGAAGAATTTGGAGACTGCGGTATAGAACGACTGTTACAGAGAGCAAAGGTTTAAGACTTGGGTGCAGAACGGCTGATGCAGAGAACAGGGGTTTGAGACTGTGGTGCAGAAGGCCTGTTACAGAGTGCAGATGTTGGAGAGTGGGGTACAGAAGGGCTGATGCAGAGAACAGGGGTTTGAGACTGTGGTGCAGAAGGCCTGTTAAAGAGTGCAGATGTTGGAGAGTGGGGTGCAGAAGGCCTGTTAGTGAGAGCAGTGTTTGGAGACTGGGGTGGAGAAGAACTGTTACAGATAGCACAGTTTCGAGACAGGGTTGCAGAAGGATCTTACAGAGAGCATTTTGGAGACTGAGGTTCAGAAGGACTGTTACAGAGAGCAAAGTTTGGAAACTGGGGTGCAGAAGGATTGTTGCAGAGAACAGAGGTTTCAGACTGAGGTGCAGAAAGACTGTAGTAGAGAGCATATATTGGATCCTGGGGTGCAGAAGGAATGTTTTAGAGAGCAGAGTTTGGAGACTGAGGTGCAGAAGGATCATTGCAGAGAGCACAGGTTCGATACTGGGGTGCAGAAGGCCTGTTACAGAGAGCAGAATTTGGAGACCGGGGTGCATAAGGACTGGTACAGAGAGCAGAGTTTGAAGAATGGGTTTCAGAAGGATCTTACAGAGAACAGAGTTTGGAGACTGAGGTGCAGAAGGACTTTTACAGAGCGTAGAGTTTGAAGACTTAGGAGCAGAAGGACTGTTGTATACAGAAGAGGTTGGAGACTGAAGTCAAGAAAGATTGTTACAGAGATCAGTGGGTGAAGACTGTGGAGCAGAAGGAGTGTTACAGAGAGCAGAGTTTGGAGATTGGGGTGCAGAAGAACTGTTACCGAGAGCAGGGGTTGAAGCCTGGGGTGCAGAAAAACCGTTGCAGAGAGCGGAGCTTGGAACCTGGCAAAAAGAAGGGTCGTTGCAGAGAGCAGATGTTTGAGACTGGGGTGCAGAAGGACTGTTACAGAGAGTGGAGGTTTGAGACTGAGGTGGATAAGGATCGTTTCAGAGAGCAGAGGTTGAAGACTGTTGTGAAGAAGGACCGTTACAGATTGCAGAACTTCGAGACTGAGGTGGAGAAGGACTTTTACAGAGAGGAGAATTTGGAGACTGGGGTTCAAAATAATTCTCACATAGAGCAGATGATGGAGAATGGGGTGCAGAAGCAATTTTACATAGTGCAGAGTTCGGAGATTGGGGTTCAGAAGAACTGTTACAAAGAGCAGAGTTTGGAGACTGGTGTGCAGAAGGCCTGTTACAGGGAACAGAGTTTAGAGACTGAGGTGAAGAAGAATTTTTACAGAGAGGAGAGTTTGGACACTGTTGTGCAGAAGGACTGTTACAAAGAGCAGATCTTCGAGACTGGGGTGCAGAAGGAATGTTGCAGAGAGCAGAGGCTGGAGACTGTGGTGAAGAAGTATCGTTGCAGAGAGCAGAGGTTGCAGACTGAGGTGCAGAATGACCGCTGCAGAGAGCAGAGGTTGGAGACTGGGGTGCAGCAGGGCAGTTGCAGAGAGCACTGGTTGGAGACAGGGGTGCAGAAGAAATGTTGCAGAGAAAAGAGGTTTGAGACTGGGGTGAAAAAGGACTTTAGCAGAGAGCAGAGTTTGGAGACTGGGGTGCAGAAGGACCGATACAAAGAGCAGATGTTAGAGACTGGGATGCAGAAGGACTGTAACAGAGAGCCGACGTTGGAGACTGAGGTGCAGAAGGATTGTTACAGAGAGCAGAGGTTGCATACTGGGGTGCAGTAGGACTGTTACAGAGAGCAGTCTTGATAGTCTGTGGTCCAAAAGGATCCTTGCAGATAGAAGTGGTTAGAGACTGGTGTTCGGAAGGACTGTTACAGAAAGTAGAGTTTGGCAAGTGGGGAGCAGATGGACCGTTACAAAGAGAAGAGGTTGGAGACTTAGATACAATAGGACTATTACAGGGAGAAGAGATTGGAGACTGGGTAGAAGAAAAATGGTTGCAGAGAGCAGATGTTGGAGACTGGGGTGCAGAAGGACTGTCACAGAAAGCAGAGGTTGGAGATTGAGTTGCAGAAGGATCCTTAAAGAGAGCAGAGATTTGAAACTGAGGTGCAGAAGGATCGTTGCAGAGAGAAAAGGTTGAAGACTGAGGTGCAGAAGGATCTTTTCAGAGAGCAAATATAGGAGACTGGGGTCAGATAAACAGTTACAAAGAGCACAGTTTAGAGACTGGGGTGCAGAAAAAATGTTGCAGAGTGCAGAGGTTGGAGACTGGGGTGCAGAAGGACTGTTGCAGAGAGAAAAGGATGGAGACTGAGGTGCAGAAGGACTGATACAGAAAGCAGACATTGAAGACTGGGGTGCAAAAGTACCGTTACAGAGAGCAGAGGTTGGAGAGTGCGGTACAGAAGGATTTTTATACAGAGCAGAGGTTGAAGACCTGGGTGCAGAAAGACTTTTGCAGAGAGCAGAGGATGGAGACTGAGGTGAAGAAGGATCGTTGCAGAGAGAAGATGTTAAAGGCTGGGTTGCAGAACGCCTGTTATAGAGTGCAGAGTTTGGAGAGTGGGGTGCCGAAGGTCTGTTACAGAGAGCAGAGTTTTGATACTGGGATGCAGAAGCACTTTTAAAGATAGCACAGTTTCGAGACTTGGTTGCAGAAGGATCTTACAGAGAACATTTTGGTGTCTGAGGTTCAGAAGGTCTGTTACAGAGAGCAAAGTTTGAAAACTGGGGTGAAAAAGGATTGTTCCAGAGAGCAGAGTTTTTAGACTGAGGTGCAGAAGGACTGTAGCAGAGAGCAGATATTGGATCCTGGGGTGCAGAATGACTGTTACAGAGAGCAGAGTTTGGAGACTGGGGTTCAGAAGGCCCGTTACAGAGAGCAGAGTTTGGAGACTGGGGTGCAGAAGTACTGTTACAGAGTGCAGAGTTTGAAGAATGGGTAGCAGAAGGATCTTACAGAGAGCAGAGTTTGGAGACTGAGGTGCAGAAGGACTGTTGTAGAGAGCAGAGGTTGGAGACTGAGATCCAGAAGGATTGTTACAGAGATCAGAGTGTGGAGACTGGGTGCAGAAGGAGTTTACAGAGAGCAGATTTTGAAGACTGGGGTGCAAAAGAACTGTTACCGAGAGCAGAGGTTGGAGACTGTGGTGCAGAAGGACAGTTGCAGAGAGCAGAGTTTTGAGACTGATGTGCAGAAGGACTGTTACACAGAGCAGAGGTCGGAATGTTTGGTGCAGTATGACCATTGCAGAGAGCAAAAGTTGGAAACTGGGGAGAAGAAGGATCGATGCAGAGAGAAGATGTTGGATACTTGGGTGCAGAAGGACTTTTGCAGAGAGAAGAGGTTGGAGCCTGAGGTGAAGAAGGACTGTTGCAGAGAGCAGAGGTTGGAGACTGAGGGGCAGAAGGATCGTTTCAGAGAGCAGAGGTTGGAGACTGGGTTGCAGAAGGACCGTTACAGTTTGCAAAACTTGGAGATTGAGGTGGAGAAGGATCGTTGCATAGAGCAGAGTTTGAAGAATGAGGTGCAAAGGATCACTACAGAGAGCAGAGGTTGAAGACTGGGTTGCAGCAGGACAGTTACAGAGAACACTTGTTGGAGACTGGGGTGCACAAGAAATATTGCAGAGAGCAGAGGTTGGAGACTGGGGTGCAGAAGAACTGTAGCAGAGAGCAGAGTTTGGAGACTGGGGTGCAGAAGGACTGTTGCAAGGAGCTGACGTTGGAGACTCGGATGCAGAAGGATCATTGCAGAGAGAAGAGGCTGAAGACTGGAGTGTGCAGAAGGCCTGTTACAGAGAGCAGACTTTGGAGACTGAGTTGCAGAAGTCCTGTTAAAGAGAGCAGATATTGGAGACTGTGGTGCAGAAGGACAGTTGCAGAGAGCAGAGTTTTGAGACTGATGTGCAGAAGGACTGTTACACAGAGCAGAGATCGGCATCTGGGGTGCAGTATGACCATTGTAGAAAGCAAACGTTTGAAACTGGGGAGAAGAAGGATCGATGCAGAGAGAAGATGTTGGATACTTGGGTGCAGAAGGACTTTTGCAGAGTGAAGAGGTTGGAGCCTGAGGTGCAGAAGGACTGTTGCAGAGAGCAGAGGTTGGAGAATGAGGGGCAGAAGGACCGTTACAGTTTGCAAAACTTGGAGATTGAGGTGGAGAAGGATCGTTGCATAGAGCAGAGTTTGAAGACTGAGGTGCAAAGGATCGCTCCAGAGAGCATAGTTTGAAAACTGGGTTGCAGCAGGACAGTTACAGAGAACACGTTTTGGAGACTGGGGTGCACAAGAAATATTGCAGAGAGCAGAGGTTGGAGACTTGGGTGCAGAAGAACTGTAGCAGAGAGCAGAGGTTGGAGACTGGGGTGCAGAAGGACTGTTGAAAGGAGCTGACGTTGGAGACTTGGATGCAGAAGGATCATTGCAGAGAGAAAAGGCTGAAGACTTGAGTGCAGAAGGCCTGTTACAGAGAGCAGACTTTGGAGACTGAGTTGCAGAAGTCCTGTTAAAGAGAGCAGATATTGGAGACTGGGGTGCAGAAGGATTGTTACAGATGGCACAGTTTGGAGACTGGGGTTTAGAAGGATTGTTGCAGAAAGCAGAGGTTTCAGACTGAGGCTTAGAATGACAGTTACAGAGAGAAAAGATTGAAGTCTGAGGTGCAGAAGGACTGTTTCAGAAAGCAGAGGTTGGCAATTGGGGTGCAGAAGGTTGGAGTCTGCGTTACAGAAGGACTGTTACAGAGAGTAGAGTTTGAAGACTGGGATGCAGAAGGACTGTTACAGAGAGAAGACATTGATAACAGAGGTGCAGAAGGATTGTTAGAGAGAGCAGAGATTGGAGACTGGGGTGTAGAAGGACCATTACAGAGAGCAAAGGATGGAGACTGTGGTTCAGAACGACTTTTATAGAGAGCAGAGGTTGTAGACAGAGGTGCAGAAGGGTCGTTGCAGAGAGAAGAGTTTGGAGACTGGGTGCAGAAAAACTGTTACAGAAAGCAGAGGTTGGCAATTGGGGATTAGATGGACCGTTACAAAGTGAAGAGGTTGGAGACTGCGATACAAAAGTAGTTTTACAGAGAGCAGAGTTTGGAGACTGGGTAGAGGAAAGATCGTTGCAGAGAGCAGATGTTGGAGACTGGGGTGCAGAAGGACTGTTGCAGAGAGCAGAGGTTGGAGACTGGGGTGCAGAAGGACTGTTGCAGAGAAGAGAGTGTGGAGACTGGGGTGCAGAACAACCGTTGCAGAGAGCAGAGGTTGGAGACTGAAGTGCAGAAAGATTGTTACAGAGAGCAGAGTTTGGAGACTGGGGTGCAAAAGGACTGTTGCAGAGAAGAGAGTGTGGAGACTGGGATGCAGAACAACCGTTGCAGAGAGCAGAGGTTGGAGACTGAGGTGCAGCAAGATTGTTACAGAGAGCAGAGTTTGGAAACTGGGGTGTAGAAGCACCATTGCAGAGAGCATATGTTGGAGACTGGGGTGCAGAAGGACTATTAAAGAGAGCAGAGGTTGGAGACTGAGGTGCAGAAAGATCATTTCTGAGAGCAGAGTTTTGAGACTGGAGTGCAGAAGGACTGTTACAGATTGCAGAACTTGGAGACTGAGAAGCAGAATGACTTTTACAGAGAGGAGAGTTGGAGACTGGGGTGAAAAAGGATTCTTAAAGAGAGCAGAGAATGGAGACTGGGGTGCAGAAATATCGGTGTAGAGAGCAGTGGTTGGAGAATGAGGTGCAGAATGATCGCTACTGAGAGCAGAGTTTGGAGACTGGGGTGCAGCAGGACATTTACAGAGAGCACAGGTTGGAGACTGGTGTGCAGAAGAAATGTTGCAGAGAGCAAAGGTTGGAGACTGGGGTGCAGAAGAACTGTAGCAGAGAGCAGAGGTTGGAGACTGGGATGCAGAAGGACTGTTCCAGAGAGCAGTTGTTGGAAACTGGGATGCAGAAGGATCGTTGCAAAGAGCAGAGGTTGGAGACTGAGGTGCCGAAGGATCATTGCAGAGAGAAGAGGTTGGAGACTGGGATGCAGAAGGCCTTTTACAGAGAGCAGAGTGTGGAGACTGGGCTGCAGAAGACCTTTTACACAGAGCAGAGATTGGAGACTGGGGTGCAGAAGGATTGATACAGATAGCACATTTTGGAGACTGGGGTGCAGAAGGATCGCTGCAAAGAGCAGAGGTTTCAGACTGAGTCTTAGATGACTGTTACAGAGAATAGAGTTTGGAATTTTAGGTGGAGAAGGACTGTTACAGAAAGCAGAGGTTTCCAACTGGTGTGCCGAAGGACCATTATAGAGAAAAGAGGTTGGAGACTGCAGTAAAGAAGAACTGTTAGAGAGAGCAGAGTTTGGAGTCTTTGGTGCAAAACGACCGTTGTAGAGAGCACATTTTGGAGACTAGGGTGCAGAAGGACTGTTACAGAGAGCAGACGTTGGAGACTGAAATGCAGAAGATTGTTATAGAGAGCAGAGGTTGGAGACTGGGGTAAGGAATGACCATTAAGAGAGCGAAGGTTGGAGACTGAGGTGCAGAAGGACTTTTACAGAGAGCACAGGTTGGATACTGGGGTGCAGATGGACTGTTATAGAGAGCAGAGATTTGAGAAATGGATGCAAAAGGATCTTACAGAGAGCAGAGTCTGAAGACTGGGGTGCACAAGGACTGTTGCAGAGAGCAGAGGTTGGAGACTGAGGTGCAGAAGGACTGTTACAGAGAGCAGAGGTTTGAGATTGGGGTGCAGAAAAATTTTTACAGAGAGCAAAGTTTGGAGACTGGGGTGCAGAAAGCTTGTTACAGAGAGCAGAGGTTGGAGACTGAGGTGCAGAAGGAATGTTAAAGAGAGCAGAATTTGGAGACTGAGGTGCAAAAGGATTGGTACAGGGAGAAGAGGTTGGAGACTGAGGTGTAGAAGGACTGTTACAGAGAGCAGAGTTTGAAAATTGTGGTACAGAAGGATCGTTCCATAGAGCAGAGTTTGGAAACTGATGTGCAGAAGGATCATTGGAGAGAGCAGAGGTTGGAGACTGAGGTGCAGAAGGACAGTTACACAGAGCACAGTTTGTAGACTGGGGTAAGAAAACAGTTACAGAGAGCACAGTTTGGAGAGGGGGGTGCAGAAGAAATGTTGCAGTTAGCAGAGATTGAGACTGCGGTACAGAAGTACTGTTACAGAGCAGAGGCTGGAGACTGAGGTGCAGTAGGAATGTCACAGAGAGCAGAGTTTGGAAACTGAGGTGCTGAAGAATCTTACAAAGAGCAGAGGCTGGAGACTGGGGTCAGAAAGATTGTTGCAGAGAACAGACGTTGGAGACTGGGGTGCAGAAGGATCGTTGCAGAGAGCAGAGGTTGGAGACTGGGGTATAGAAAGACTGTTGCAGAGAGTAGAGGTTGGAGCCTGTGGTGCAGAAGGACTGTTACACACAGCACAGTTTCGAGACTAGGTTGCAGAAGGATCTTAGAGAGAGCATTTTGGAGACTAAGGTTCACAAGTTCTGTTACAGAGAGGTTGGAAACTGGGGTGCAGAAAGATTGTTGCAGAGAGCAGCGTTTTCAGACTGAGGTGCAGAAGGACTGTTGCACAGAGCAGATATTTGATCCTGCGGTGCAGAAGGACTGTTAAAGAAAGCAGAGAATGGAGACTGGGGTGCAGAAGGATCGATGCAGAGAGCAGAGGTTGGAGACTTGGGTGCAGAAGGCCTGTTAAAGAGAGCAGAGTTATAAGACTGGGGTGCAGAAGGCCTGTTACAGAGAGAAGAGTTTGGAGACTGGGGTGCAGAAGGACTGTTACAGAGAGCAGAGTTTGGAGAATTGGTTGCAGAAGGATCTTACAGAGAGCAGAGTTTGGAGACTGACGTGCAGAAGGACTTTTAAAGAGAGTAGAGTTTGGAGACTGAGGAGCAGAATGAACGCTGTAGAGACCAGAGGTTGGAGACTGATGTCCAGATGGATCGTACAGAGATAAGAGTGTGGAGACTGGAGTGCAGAAGAAGTGTTACAGAGAGCAGAGTTTTGAGATTGGGGTGCAAAAGAACTGTTACCGAGAGCAGAGGGTAAAGACTGGGGTGCAGAGGAGTGTTGCAGAGAGTAGAGGTTGGAAACTGAGGTGCAGAAAGATCGTTGCAGAGAGAAGATGTTGGAGACTGGAGTGCAGAAGGCCTGTTACAGAGAGGAGAGTTTGGAAACTGGAGTGCAGAAGGCTTTTTACAGAGAGCAGAGGTTGGAGACTGGGGTGAAGAAGGACTGTTACAGATAGCACAGTTCGGAGACTGGGGTACAGAAGGATCGTTGCAGAGAGCAGAGGTTTCAGACTTAGGTGCAAAAAGACTGCTACAGAGAGCATAAGTTGCAGTCTGAGGTGCAGAAGAACTATTACAGAAAGAAGAGGTTGGAAATTGGGGTGCAGAAGGATGGTTACATAAAGAAGAGGTTGGAGACTGCAGTACAGAAGGACTGTTACAGAGAGCAGAGTTTGGAGACTGGGGTGCAGAACGACCATTGCACAGAGCAGAGGATGGAGCCTTGGGAGAAGAAGGATCATTGCAGAGAGCAGATATTGGAGACTGGGGTTTAGAAGGACTGTTCCAGAGAGTAGAGGTTGGAGACTGAGGTGCAGAAGGATCGTTACAGAGATCAGAGGTTGGAGACTGAGGTGAAGAAGGACTTTTACAGAGAACAGAGGTTGGAGACTGGGTGCAGAAGGATTCTTACAGAGAGCAGAGGATGGAGACTCGGGTGCATAAGGAGTGTTACAGAGAGCAGAGTTTGGAGATTCTGGTTCAGAAGAACTGTTAAAGATAGCAGAGTTTTTAGAATGGTGTTCAGAAGGATTGTTACTGAGTGCAGAGGTTTGATTCGGGTGCAGCAGGACTGTTACAGATAGTAGAGCTTGGAGACTGGTGTGCAGAAGAACTGTTACAGAGAGCAGAGGTTTGAGACTGCGGTGCAGATGGCCTGTTACAGAGAGCATTGGTTGAAGACTGAGGTTCAGAGGGATCATTGCAGAGAGTAGAGGTTGGATACTGAAGTGCAGAAGAACTGTTAAACAGAGCAGAGGTTGGATACTGAGTTGCAGAAAGATTGTTACAGAGAGCAGAGGTTAGAGACTGAGGTGCAGAAGGACTGTTCCAGAGAGCAGAGTTTGATGCTTGGGGTGCAGAAGTATCGTTGCAGAGAGAAGAGATTGGAGACTGAGGTGCACAAGCACTTACAGAGAGCAGAGGTTGGAGACTGGGGTGCAAAAAGACAGTTACAGAGAGCACAGGTTGGAGACTCTCGTGCAGAAGAAATGTTGCAGAGAGCATAGATTTGAGACTGGGGTACAGAAGCACTGTTGCAGAGAGCAGAGGTTGGAGACTGAGGTGCAGAAAGACTGTTACAGAGAGCAGAGGTTGGAGACTGGGGTGCAGAAGGACTTTTTCAGAGAAAAGAGGATGGAGACTGGGGTGCAGAAGAATCTTTGCAGAGAGCAGAGTTTTGAGACTTAGGTGCAGAAGGTTTGTTACAGAGAGCAGAGGTTGGATACTGGGGTGCAGACGGACTGTTACAGAGAGCAGAGTTTGGAGACTGGGGTGCAGAGGGATCTTAGAGAGAGCAGACGTTAGAGACTGATGGCAGAAGGACTGTGGCAGATAGCAGAGGTTGGAAACTGAGGTGAAGAATGGTTGTTTCAGAGAGAAGAGGTTGGAGACTGGGGTGAAAAAGGCCTGTTACAGAGAGCAGAGGTTGGAGACTGGGGTGCTGAAGGCCTGTTACAGAGAGCAGAGGTTGAAGACTGGGGTGCAGAAGGACTGTTACAGATAGCACAGTTTATAGACTGGGTTGCAGAAGGATATTATTGAGAAAAGAGTTTAGAGACTGAGGTGAAGAAGGACTGTTACAGAGAGCAGAGTTTGGAGACTGTGTTGCAGAATGATTGTTGCAGAGAGCAGAGTATTCAGACTTAGGTGCAGAAGGGACTGTTGCAGAGAGCAGATGTTCGAAAGTGGGGTGCCGAAGGACTCTTTCAGAGAGCAGAACTTGGAGACTGGAGTGCAGAGAGATTCTTGCAGGGAGCAGAGGATGGAGACTGGGGTGCAGAAGGCCTGTTACAGATATCATAGTTTGGAGACTGGTGTGCAGAAGGATATTATAGAGAGCAGAGTTTGAAGACTGAGGTGCAGAAGGACTGTTACAGAGAGCAGAGGTTGGAGACTGGGGTGCAGAATGATTGTTACAGAGAGCAGAGTTTTCAGACTGAGGTGCAGAAGGACTGTTGCAGAGAGCAGATATTCGAGACTGGGTTGCAGAAGGAGTGTTTCAGAGAGTAGAACTTGGAGAATGGGGTGGAGAAGGATTGTTGCAGGGAGCAGAGGTTGGAGACTGGGGTGCAGAAGGACAGTTTACAGAGAGCATAGGTTGGATATTGGGGTGCAGAAGAAATGTTGCAGAGAGCATAGATTTGTGACTGGGGTGCACAAGGACTATTACAGAGAGCAGAGGTTGGAGACTGAGGTGCAGAAAGACTGTTACAGAGAGCAGAGTTTGGAGACTGGGTTGTAGAACGACTGATACACAAAGCAGAGTTTGGAGACTGGTGTGCAAAAGGACAATTACAGAGAGCAGAATTTGGAGACTGAGGTGTAGAAGGACTGTTACAGAGAGCAGAGTTTGGAGACTGGGGTGTAGAAGTTTTGTTATAGAGACCAGAGGTTGGATACTGCGTTGCAGAAGAACTGTTACAGAGAGCAGATTTTGGAGACTTGCTGCCGAAGGATATTACAGAGAGCAGAGTTTGGAGATTTAGTTGCAGAAGGACTGTCGCAGAGAGCAGAGGTTGAAGACTGAGGTGCAGAATGATCGTTTCAGAGAGAAGACGTTGGAGACTGGGGTGACGAAGGCGTGTTTCAGAGAGCAGAGGTTGGAGACTGGGGTGCTGACGGCCTGTTACAGAGAGCAGAGGTTGGAGACTGGGGTGCAGAAGGAATGTTACAGATATCACAGTTTGTAGACTGGTGTGCAGAAGGATATTATAGAGAACAGAGTTTGGAGACTGAGGTGCAGAAGGACTGTTACAGACAGCAGAGTTTGGAGACTTGGTTTTAGAATGATTGTTGCAGAGAGCAGAATTTTTAGACTTAGGTGCAGACGGACTGTTGCAGAGAGCAGATATTGGAGAGTTGGGTTCAGAAGGACTCTTTCGGAGAGCAGAACTTGGAGACTGGTGTGCAGAAAGATTCTTGCAGGGAGCAGAGGTTAGAGACTGGGGTGCAGAAGGCCTGTTACAGATATCACAGTTTGGAGACTGGTGTGCAGAACGATATTATAGAGAGCAGAATTTGGAGACTGAGGTGCAGAAGGACTGTTACAGAGAGCAGATGTTCGAGAGTGGGGTGCAGAAGGACTTATTCAGAGAGCAAAACTTGGAGACTGGGGTGCAGAATGATTCTTGCAAGGTGCAGAGGTTGGAGACTGGGGTGCAGAAGGCCTGTTACAGATATCTCAGTTTGGAGACTGGTGTGCAGTAGGATATTATAGAGAGCAGAGTTTGGAGACTGAGGTGTAGAAGGACTGTTACAGATAGCACAGTTCGGAGACTGGGGTACAGAAGGATCATTGCAGAGAGCAGAGTTTTCAGACTGAGGTGCAAAAGGACTGCTACAGAGAGCATAAGTTGCAGTCTGAGGTGCAGAAGGACTATTACAGAAAGAAGAGTTTGGCAATTGGGGTGCCGAAGGACCGTTACATAGAGAAGAGGTTGGAGACTGCGGTACAAAAGGACTGTTACAAAGAGCAGACTTTGGAGACAGGGGTGCAGAACGACTATTGCAGGGAGTAGAGGATGGAGCCTTGGGAGAAGATTGGATCATTGGAGAGAGCAGATATTGGAGACTGGGGTTCAGAAGGACTGTTTGCAGAGAGTAGAGGTTGGAGTCTGAGGTGCAGAAGGATCGTTACAGAGAGCAGAGTTTGAAGACTGAGAAGCAGAGGATCCATGCAGAGAGCAGAGGAGGAGACTGGGGTGCAGAAGGACTGTTACAGAGAGGAGAGGTTGGAGAATGTGGTGCAGGAGGATCTTTCAGAGAACTGAGGTTGGGGACTGGGGTTTAGAAGGACGTTTCGAATAGCAGACTTTGGAGAAAGGGATGCAGAAGGATCGTTGCAGAGAGTAGAGGTTTTAGACTGAGTTTCAGAGTGACTGTAGCAGAGAGCAGATGTTGGAGACTTGGGTGCAAAAAAACTGTTGCAGAAAGCGGACGTTGTAGACTGGGTTTAAGAAGGATCGTTGCACAGAGCAGAGGTTGGAGACTGGGGAGCAGAAGGACTTTTACAAAGAGCAGAGGTTAGAGACTGGGGGGAGAATGCCTGTTACAGAGAGCAGAGTTTGTCGACTGGGTTGCAGAAGGAACTTACAGAGAGCAGAGGTTGGAGACTGAGGTGAAGAAGGACTGTTACAGAGAGCAGAGTTTGGAGACTGTGTTGCAGAATGATTGTTGCAGAGAGCAGAGTATTCAGACTTAGGTGCAGAAGGACTGTTGCAGAGAGCAGATGTTCGAAAGTGGGGTGCCGAAGGACTCTTTCAGAGAGCAGAACTGGGAGAATGGAGTGCAGAGAGATTCTTGAAGGGAGAAGAGGATGGAGACTGGGGTGCAGAAGGCCTGTTACAGATATCACAGTTTGGAGACTGGTGTGCAGAAGGATATTATAGAGAGCAGAGTTTGAAGACTGAGGTGCAGAAGGACTGTTACAGAGAGCAGAGGTTGGAGACTGGGGTGCAGAATGATTGTTACAGAGAGCAGAGTTTCAGACTGAGGTGCAGAAGGACTGTTGCAGAGAGAAGATATTCGAGACTGGGTTGCAGAAGGAGTGTTTCAGAGAGTAGAACTTGGAGAATGGGGTGGAGAAGGATTGTTGCAGGGAGCAGAGGTTGGAGACTGGGGTGCAGAAGGACAGTTACAGAGAGCATAGGTTGGATATTGGGGTGCAGAAGAAATGTTGCAGAGAGCATAGATTTGTGACTGGGGTGCACAAGGACTATTACAGAGAGCAGAGGTTGGAGACTGAGGTGCAGAAAGACTGTTACAGAGAGCAGAGTTTGGAGACTGGGTTGTAGAACGACTGATACACAAAGCAGAGTTTGGAGACTGGTGTGCAAAAGGACAATTACAGAGAGCAGAATTTGGAGACTGAGGTGTAGAAGGACTGTTACAGAGAGCAGAGTTTGGAGACTGGGTGTAGAAGTTTTGTTATAGAGACCAGAGGTTGGATACTGCATTGCAGAAGAACTGTTACAGAGAGCAGATTTTGGAGACTTGCTGCAGAAGGATATTACAGAGAGCAGAGTTTGGAGACTTAGTTGCAGAAGGACTGTCGCAGAGAGCAGAGATTGAAGACTGAGGTGCAGAATGATCGTTTCAGAGAGAAGACGTTGGAGACTGGGGTGACGAAGGTGTGTTACAGAGAGATGAGGTTGGAGACTGGGTGCTGAAGTCCTGTTACAGAGAGCAGAGGTTGGAGACTGGGGTGCAGAAAGAATGTTACAGATATCACAGTTTGTAGACTGGTGTGCAGAAGGATATTATAGAGAGCAGAGTTTGGAGACTGAGGTGCAGAAGGACAGTTACAGAGAGCAGAGTTTGGAGACTTGGTTTTCGAATGATTGTTGCAGAGAGCAGAGCTTTCAGACTTAGGTGCAGACGGACTGTTGCAGAGAGCAGATGTTAGAGAGTTGGGTTCAGAAGGACTCTTTTGGAGAGCAGAACTTGGAGACTGGTGTGCAGAAAGATTCTTGCAGGAAGCAGAGGTTAGAGACTGGGTTGCAGAAGGCCTGTCACAGATATCACAGTTTGGAGACTGGTGTGCAGAACTATATTATAGAGAGCAGAATTTGGAGAATGAGGTGCAGAAGGACTGTTACAGAGAGCAGAGGTTGGAGACTGGGTTGCAGAATGATAGTTGCAGAGAGCAGAGTTTTCAGACTTAGGTGCAGAAGGACTGTTGCAGAGAGCAGATGTTCGAGAGTGGGGTGAAGAAGGACTTATTCAGAGAGCAGAACTTGGAGACTGGGGTGCAGAATGATTCTTGCAAGGTGCAGAGGTTGGAGACTGGGGTGCAGAAGGCCTGTTACAGATATCTCAGTTTGGAGACTGGTGTGCAGAAGGATATTATAGAGAGCAGAGTTTGGAGACTGAGGTGTAGAAGGACTGTTACAGATAGCACAGTTCGGAGACTGGGGTACAGAAGGATCGTTGCAGAGAGCAGAGGTTTCAGACTGAGGTGCAAAAGGACTGCTACAGAGAGCATAAGTTGCAGTCTGAGGTGCTGAAGGATATTACAGAAAGAAGAGTTTGGCAATTGGGGTGCAGAACGACCGTTACATAGAGAAGAGGTTGGAGACTGCGGTACAAAAGGACTGTTACAAAGAGCAGACTTTGGAGACAGGGGTGCAGAACGACCATTGCAGGGAGTAGATGATGGAGCCTTGGGAGAAGATGGACCATTGCAGAGAGCAGATATTGGAGACTGGGGTTCAGAAGGACTGTTCCAGAGAGTAGAAGTTGGAGACTGAAGTGCAGAAGGATCGTTACAGCGATCAGAGTTTGGAGACTGAGGTGCAGAAGGATTCTTATAGATAGCAGAGGATGGAGACTCGGGTGCATAAGGAGTGTTACAGAGAGCAGAGTTTGGATATTCTGGTTCAGAAGAACTGTTAAAGAGAGCAGAGTTCTTAGACTGGTTTTCAGAAGATTGTTACAGAGTGCAGAGGATTGACTCGGGTGCAGCAGGACTGTTACAGAGAGTATAGCTTGGAGACTGCTGTGCAGAAGAACTGTTAGAGAGCAGAGGTGGGAGACTGCGGTGCAGAAGGCCTGTTACAGAGAGCATTGGTTGGAGACTGAGGTTAAGAAGGATCTTTACAGAGAGCAGAGGTTGGATACAGAGGTGCAGAAGGACTGTTAAACAGAGCAGAGGTTGGATACTGAGTTGCAGAAAGATTGTTACAGAGAGCAGAGGTTAGAGACTGAGGTGCAGAAAGACTGTTCCAGAGAGCAGAGTTTGATGCTTGGGGTGCAGAAGTATTGTTGCAGAGATAAGATTTTGGAGACTGAGGTGCAGAAGCACTTACAGAGAGCAGACTTTGGAGACTGGGGTGTAGAAAGACAGTTACAGTAAGCACAGTTTGGAGACTGGGGTGCAGAAGAAATGTTGCAGAGAGCATAGATTTGAGACAGGGATGAAGAAGCACTGTTGCAGAGAGCAGAGGTTGGAGACTTGGGTGCAGAAGGACTGTTACAGATATCACAGTTTATAGACTGGGTTGCAGAAAGATATTATAGAGAGCAGAGTTCGGAGACTGAAGTGAAGAAGGACTGTTACAGAGAGCAGAGTTTGGAGACTGTGTTGCAGAATGATTGCTGAAGAGAGCAGAGTTTTCAGACTTAGGTGCAGAAGGACTGTTGCAAACAGCAGATGTTCGAGAGTGGGGTGCAGAAGGACTCGTTCAGAGATCAGAACTTGGAGACTGGAGTCCAGAAAAATTCTTGCAGGGAGCAGAGGTTGGAGACTGGGGTGCAGAAGGCCTGTTACAGATATCACAGTTTGGAGACTGGTGTGCAGAAGGATATTATAGAGAGCAGAGTTTAGAGACTGAGGTGCAGAATGACTCTTACAGAGAGCATAGGTTTTGGACTGTTTTGCAGAATGATTGTTGCAGAGAGCAAAGTTTTCAGACTGAGGTGCAGAAGGACTGTTGCAGAGAGCAGATGTTCGAGACTGTTTTGCAGAAGGAGTGTTTCAGAGAGTAGAACTTGGAGAATGGGTAGGAGAAAAATTGTTGCAGACAGCAGAGGTTGGAGACTGGGGTGCAGAAGGACAGTTACAGAGAGCATAGGTTGGATATTGGGGTGCAGAAGAAATGTTGCATAGAGCATAGATTTGTGACTGGGGTGCACAAAGACAATTACAGAGAGCAGAGTTTGGAGACTGGGTTGCAGAACGACTGATACACAAAGCAGAGTTTGGAGACTGGGATGCGGAAGAACCATTACAGAGAGCAGAGTTTGGAGACTGAGGTATAGAAAGACTGTTACAGAGAGCAGAGGTTAGAGACTGGGGTGCAGAAGTTTTTTTACAGAGACCAGAGTTTGGATACTGGGTTGCAGAAGAACTGTTACAGAGAGCAGATTTTGGAGCCTTGGTGCAGAAGGATCTTACAGAGAGCAGAGTTTGGAGACTGAGGTGCAGAAGGACTGTTGCAGGGAGCAGAGGTTGGAGACTTAGGTGCAGAATGATAGTTTCAGAGAGAAGAGGTTGGAGACTGGGGTGACGAAGGCGTGTTACAGAGAGCAGAGGTTGGAGACTGGGGTGCTGAAGGCCTGTTACAGAGAGCAGAAGTTGGAGACTGGGGTGCAGAAAGACTGTTACAGATATCACAGTTTGTAGACTGGTGTGCAGAAGGATATTATAGAGAGCAGAGTTTGGAGACTGAGGTGCAGAATGACTGTTACAGACAGCAGACTTTGGAGACTGTGTTGCAGAATGATTGTTGCAGAGAGCAGAGCTTTCAGACTTAGGTGCAGAAGGACTGTTGCAGAGAGCAGATGTTCGAGAGTTGGGTTCAGAAGGACTCTTTCGGAGAGCAGAACTTGGAGACTGGTGTGCAGAAAGATTCTTGCAGGGAGCAGAGGTTAGAGACTGGCGTGCAGAATGCCTGTTACAGATATTACAGTTTAGAGTCTGGTGTGCAGAACGATATTATAGAGAGCAGAGTTTGAAGACTGAGGTGCAGAAGGACTGTTACAGAGAGCAGAGGTTGGAGACTGTATTTCAGAATGATTGTTGCAGAGAGCAGATTTTTCAGACTTAGGTGTAGAAGGACTGGTGCAGAGAGCAGATGTTCGAGAGTGGGGTGCAGAAGGACTTATTCAGAGAGCAGAACTTGGAGACTTGGGTGCAGAAGTTTTCTTGCAGGGAGCAGAGGATGGAGACTAAGGTGCAGAAGGCCTGTTACAGATATCTCAGTTTGGAGACTGGTGTGCAGAAGGATATTATAGAGAGCAGAGTTTGGAGACTGAGGTGTAGAAAGACTGTTACAGAGAGCAGACTTTGGAGACTGGGATGCAGAATTATTGTTGCAGAGAGAAGAGTTTTCAGACTGAGGTGTAGAAGGAGTGTTGCAGAGAGCAGATGTTCGAGACTGGGGTGGAGAAAGAGTGTTTCAGAGAGCAGAACTTGGAGACTAGGGTGGAGAAGGATTGTTGCAGGGAGCAGAGGTTGTAGACTGGGGTGCAGAAGGACTGTTATCGAGAGCAGAGGTTTTAGACTGGGGTCTTGAAGGTCTGGTACAGAGAGCAGTGCTTTGACACTGTGGTGCAGAATGATTGCTGATAGCTGGTGAGCCTGCTTCTGGACACCTTTTTTTCGGCACAGTCCATCAGGCCCTCTCTCCTCACCCTGCTCTCTTTTGGCTTTGTGAGCACCTGTGACTTCCACAGTCACTCTAAGCCAATACTCCCAGGCCTATCTTCTGGGAAGCTTTCACGCTGCCTCCTGGAATCTCCTTGGAGAGACCCAGCAGGTACCCAGACTTTAGGCCCAACCTTTATTCCTCCTTTCCTCTCCCCAGACAGGCTCCTTCTCATTTCTTTTTATGTTTTATTGAGTAATCCCACTGCCACTCAGCAACCCCACAGACCAGATGCCCTCTTTTGTCCTCGTCAGCAGGACTTTAAAGTGCTCCACCCAGGGCTCCTCTTGAGAGCTTTTCCCCAAGCTCCAAATGTCACATCTTCAGTTACCAGATATTTCCTTTTAATCTTGTTTTGGCACCCGATTACTCTCTCTGACTACATAAAGGTATTCTAACCAAAGCACATGGACTGTAGAGAGTATTATGGCTTAGAAATAAGGTATCCCCCACAAAAGCTCAGGGTCAGCCACAGTAGCAGTGTTCAGAGGTGAAATGATTAGACTGTGAGACTTGTGACCTAATCTGTGGATCCATCCATTTTGTGGGTTAATTATCTGAAAGGCCCACTGTACTGAGAGGAGTGTGGGCAAATGGAGTGTGCCCGGGGACATGCCCTGGGAAATCACATCTTGTCCCCTGCGAACTGTCTCCTCCTGTCCCCTCCCCCGCCTCAACCTTCTGGCTGCCATGAGCTAGGGATGCTTCACTTCTTGTTCCCTTCCAACTCGGCATCACACCTCATTTCAGGCCTGCAGCAATGGGTCAGCTGGCCCCAGACCAAACCTCCAAGCCAGGAGGTCAGAGTGCATCTCCCCCTCTGGGTTGTTCTGGTCAGGTCTGTGGTAACTGTGGCAACCGTGGACTGACCCAGGGAGTAGGTGTTATCAATGGATTGGACCCACAAGCATTTCCTAAATCCACAGATTCTGTCATTTTCAGAGCTCAAGCCATTTCCTTCTGGATGGCCTGTTTCCAGCCTGCTCTCACCTAGAATGTGGTCTACTAGTGATTATTGATATTCTCCAGCCGTCCTGGAACTGCCCATTTGAACACCACTGCTACCTCCTAGAAAGCCAGACCCATGGACCTCCTACTGCCCACTGAGGAGAGAAGAGAGATTTTCTGAGGACCCTGTTAGAAGTCCACTCTTATTTTTTTTTAAAGACCACACTCAGAGGGGGTGTTTCAGGTAGTCCTTCACATGCGTCTTTGAGAAATCAGACTCACAATGATTTTTGTGATTCTCTCCCAGGCTCCAATAACCACCGCTCTACTCCCTACTTCTCTGATATTAACTTTTTAGCTTCCACAAAGAAGTGAAAAACTGCTATTTCTCTTTATGTGTCTGGCTTATTTCACTTAATATAATTTCTCCCATGAGCTAGTTTTAAATAGAAACTGCACAACAAATTCTTTTATGTCACATTTAAATTTTATTCTGAAGAGATAATTCGAAATGGTCAGATATGTTTATGTAGGAAAATGTTCATTAAAATATTTATAGGACTGGAGATGATCTGAATGTTTAGCCAAAGGGGAGAGATTAAGTTTATTTAAGAGAGATGTAAGTTTATTGATCATCTCAATAGATGCAGAAAAAGCATTTAACAAAATATATCACCCCTACCTGTCAAAACAGTAGAAACACTAGGGACAGAAGGAACTTTGTAAAAGCATTGTAAAAGCTATCTATGCTAGACCCAAGGCAGCATCATTCTAAGTGGAGAAAGGTTAAAAGCATTCACTCTATAAACTGGAAGAAGACAGAGTGCCCCCTCTTTCACCACTTCTATTCAACTTCATCCTTGAAATTGCCAGAGCCATTGGACAAAAGAAAGAAATTAAAGGTATACAAATAGGTCAAGAAGAATTCAAATCTCACTCTTTGCTGATAGGATCATGTCATCTTCTTAAACTTTTTATTAGAGCATAATAGTTATACATAGAAGTTGGGTTGATTTGGAAAAGATCCTACGTGCATGGAATCTGATTTACTCTATTCAGTCTCCACCCCCCATCTCCCTCCCCTTCCCACCCTTATTCTCCTTTCTCTACTGATCTTTCTTTGGGTCATTTATCTGTTAATTTTTGACTGGTGCTTTCTACATATACATACAGGTTCAGTCCCCTGTTGTAGACTTCCATGTGCACATAATATGATCTGCGTAAAAACCTTTCACATTCCCTCCCTTCCCAAACCTCTCGGCCCTCTCATTCTCTTTCTACTCCACTGATCTTCCCTGTATACTTAAGATAGCCAGTCCAACCCCACTTCATCAACTTCTTTCCTCTATTTTGCTTTTGCCCTGATAATTTCAGCATTGTACAGGAATAGTTAACTTCTTCCTTTCCGAACACAGAGATCAAGATTGATGTAAAATGAGAAAAACTCTACATTGGAAAACACTGAAGGCAACACCGACTGCTTCTGCAGATGATGACTCTGCATTGTAAATTTATTTCTAACATTTGCAATGAAAATGAACTTCTCCAAAAATCCTATGTTTACATAAAACGACAACAGGAGACAGAGATTACTGAGGCAGTGAGAAATGACTTCACACCATGATGAGGTCGAATGGCTTTCTGTTGGCTTCTAGCAATTCTCTGGTTACTCCCACCCACCATCACCCCTGCAAATGTGTGCGGCTCCATGGGTCTGATTCCCTGAGACTAGTCCCACAGGTTATCAGTCTCCAGGCTGCTTTTCATTAGATATTATTTGCCATGTTGCTGCAGATTAACAAGCCTGTTTTGGGTGCTCTTAGTCCATTTTCATCATGGACTCTTTTTTCTCTGTTTTGTAGCTATGACAACATTGGAAATGAGCAATCAATCATTTGTCACTGAATTCATCTTCTTGGGATTTTCCTACCACTCCAACCTACAGGGCTGGTTCTTCCTTCTCTTTCTGGTCATTTACCTGACCACTCTCCTGGGGAACATGCTCATAATAGTGGCCACCAGGGTCAGTCCTGCTCTCCACACTCAAATGTACTTTTTCCTCAGCAATTTGAGCTTCTTGGACATCTGCTACACATCCACCACCCTCCCAGTACTGCTGGTGAACTTCTTCTGGGAGAAGAAGGCCATTTCTTATGAGGACTGCCTTTCCCAGATCTTCTTCTTGGTGACAAGTGCTGGCACAGAAGGCTTCTTACTGGCTGTGTGGCCAGTATGAGTGCTGTGTGGCCACCTGCCGTCCTCCTCAGTACCCAGTCATCATGAGTGTGAAGGTTTGTGTTGGCCTGGTGACCGGGTCCTGGCTGTGTGGGCTGGTGAATTTGGTCACACACACGGTTCTGGCCATCACACTCACTCTGTGTGGGCCCCACCGGATCAGCCACTTTCTCTGTGACACCCCATTGCTCCTGAAGCTCTCCTGCTAAGACACCTCTGTCAAAGAGTCTGCGCTCAACGTTGTCAGTGCCACCATGGGCCTGAGCCTCTGCCTCTTAACTGCAGGCTCCTACGCACTCATCATGGCGGCCATCCTAGAAATTCCCTCTGCCCAGGGCAGGAGGAGGCCTTCTCCACCTGTGCGTCCCCCCTCACTGTCATGGTGGTCTTTTATGGAACAGCCAACTTCCACTATGAAAGGCCCAGGGAAGTCTGGATACGGACACCCTGGTCTCTGTGCTCTTCTGTGTGGTGACCCCTATGTTGAAGCCCATCATTCACAGCCTGAGAAGCAACGAGGTCCAGAGTGCCCTGAGAAAGCTGACTGGGAGACAGACTGTATAGTGAGATTAGAACTAGATGATGTTTTCATTTTAGGAAATGTGTTAGTTGTAGAAATATGTGAACTCTTCAGCAGCAATTACAAGAGCACTCTCTCCATACACAGTGTCTCATGACCACTGTGGTGCCCCTCCAACCAGGGGAAGCACACTGTGCTAAGTATGTGACACATTGTGACCTCACCTGGGTTCTCTAATCCACAGGTATTTCAGAATATTTTTATTACTTTTCTCTCCAAAAAAAGCTTTATCTCCCCAAAGCAGTCAATCTCCTTTCCCCCAATATTGCAGTTCTAGCAAACACTAGTGAATGTGAAGTGCTATGTGCAATGTGACTTTGACTTGCATTTTCCTAATGGGTCTTGATTCTAAGTTTTAAATAAACACCATTTTGTTGTTTCTCCTTCACATGTGGAAAGACCCATGTATACACTCGAGTTTCTGTGGATATTTTTAATAAAGTAATACCATATACGCTTTTTGGATCTGACTCCTTTCACTTAGGAATTTTGCAATTTTCAGTTATATTGTAGCTTGTATTAATATTTTAGTTTATTCCTCCTTATTGTGACTGATTTCCATATTATGAAAATGCCACATTTCTTTGTTCATTTCCCACTGGATAGTAATTTTTATTTTGTGTCTGTGTGGGTGTCGTACTGGAGATTGAACCCGGAGCCTCCTGCACACTAAACAATGTTCTACCACTAAGCCAAAGCTCAACCCTTTTAAAAATTTTGTTTTGAGACAGGGTCTTGCAAATTTGCCCAGGTTGTCCCTGAATTTGTGATCCTCCTGCCTCAGCTTCTTGAGTAGCTAGATTACAGACCTGCCTGGTCATTTCCACTTTTTGACTAATATGAATAAGATTCGTATATATAATATGAACATTATATATAATATGAACATTATATGAACATTCATGTACAAATCATTGGTGGACAACTTTTTTATTTATCTTGAGTTTGTAAATAGGACCCTGGAATTTTTGAAGTGCTTCATCAAATGTGCTTTAGCTTTGCCTTTCCCTGATGGCTTATCATTCTAAGATCTTTTAGGAGTACTGTTAATGTGTCTCTCCTAAGCATGAGGAAAACCCCATTGTATTATGGGAAATTTTTAGTTTTAGAGGCTTACCTCTTTATCTAATACTTTTATTTTTATTTTTGTGCAGTAAAATACAAGACTTTCAAGCTTGTTGTCTTTTCTCCATCTGTGCCCGAAAGAGCTGTTTGATGACTCTTTTTTTCCCCTACTTCTAACTTTCACCCTAGTTTTAAATTCCATAGCAAACAATTTCTTCACCAGGTCATGAGCATCAGCAGGATCATAAAATTAAGGGGCACGAAGTCATACAGGGTTTGGTAAGGGATCAGCCCTTAGCAGGAGTGGATCAGCTGAAGATAGTGGGGATGCTTTTAATATTGTGGCTTCTGATATCTGTCCATCTGGCAAAGTATGTAACATGAAGGAAAAACTTCATATGCCATGCGAAATCCATCCCAATAAGTGTACACCGACCCTGACTCCTTCTCTCCCTAGCGGGAAAGGAAGGCAGTCTTGAGGTTTCAGCCACCCACAACTTCTTTGCAGAAATCTCACTCTGAACTTCGCTCACCCACATCCCAGAAGAGAGAGGACACTGACCTTCTCGCTGCATGATGGGAACATGTGATTTCCAAGACATTAATGAATCCAACAGTGAATTAACTGCTCTCCATTGTTGCAGTTGAACTCAAGCTGTTGCCCTTGAGTTGTGTTTGCACACTGAGGAGTCCCAGAGCAGCTGCAGAGGAAAGGCTCGATGCATATTCTCAACTGGTCAGCCCCAGACTTCTATAAAAGTCCATCACAGGGAAATGAATTGTGAAAGATCAGAGGATTTCGACTCCTTCACGAGGCCACAGATATGCGAAAGCAACTTTCAGAATAACAGGTTCATTTTGTGGTGAATGGAGACCAACAGCCAGTTTTACCAAGAGCTTTCTTAGCAGCCCAGGTGCTAGTATGGAGAGCAGCAAGGGCCACACCAAAACCAGAAATCTACGCCTCTCTGTGAGAGTTGCTGGTAAGTAGTTTATTTACCATCACAATTTTCCAAAACACTATCCCAGAATCAGGATGTACCTACACCTTATAAACGTATTACAGAATATTGTACATATTTTCATTACCATTTTGATGGCATTTATGTAATGACTTATTATAGCACCTTTTCTATGTGTGTCTCAGTTTCCACAATACTACTTGTATTGCCAAAGTAGAAATAACTTCAGAGGTTATCACAAAACCTGAGGGATTTAGCATGATGCCTCCAGTACTGGAAAAAAACCCAAAATATAACCAGAAACCCTGGAATGCCTAAATTCATTAAGTGAGATGATGTGTGTGGAAAATTACTTATGATAAACAATAGATAATGCTAAGTGTTAATCCTCTGCTTTTGATGAGCAGGACAAAAAGGAATAATTTTTAGGGAGAAAGTATAGGGACACATTCCCATTATGATACAATATAGCATAATAATAGACCTACCAAAATATCTGTTTAAATAAAAATCATTATTGTAGAAGAAGTTATGTCTAGAAACGTATTCATTCACTAACTAGGGGTTTTCATCTTTATCTTACAACACATAGATGCTTGGGGAGGGGAGTTGCAAGCAATTTATTAACTGTAATAAGTCCCTGAAGCTTGTGAGTAATCTACTTCATACACAACCCCCCCCTTTATAAATATTATATTTTGGGGTCACTCATAAGTGACTTCCTTCTCGGTCACCTGACTTTGAGATGACTGATTGGGAAAGAAAGATGCAGAGCTGCTTGTTCTGTGGGAACTGAGCTGACGGTCTCCATAAGGGATATGTTTAGGAGACAGGAGACACTGAGTTCCTCAGAAGCCGCTTGTCTATGCTGCCTCACTTATGCCCACAGAGGCTTTATTTTTCTCAGCAAGATATCTGCACCAGAACCACTGAACAGAAATGTCCTCTCGCCTCTGTCAAGTCTCTGTTAGATCCTTTAGGTCCCACACAATACCGTCTTTAAAGAATCTTTTAAAAACTCTGCTCCATGGATGTACTTGACAGACCTTCTTCATTCTTCAAACCTTTACTGAGTGCACATTTACACAAGGTGTTGCCCTAGTGTTTAGAACACAATTGAGAAGCCCAACTAGGACCTGGAGGAGCGCATATTCAAGATGGAATGAGGGACTTTGACAAGTATTAAGTGCTCCATTCCCAGAGCTGCCCAAGGAAACACTAAGGGAAAATAATGATAATTTGTAGATTACATAGAATTTTTACCAATTTTCCTGCACATATTGAGTTCATCTTCCCATTAGATTGTAAGTTGAAGTACAGTGTTGGAGACCAGCTCCAACAGGGGGTCTCAGGAGATGAATGGATGGTGAGGAGTCAGCGAAACAGGGGGTGGAGAAACAACACAGACACGAAAGTGAAGGTGTTGATCTCTTTACTTGTGAAGTTGATCATATATACTTTTCATTTTGGCAGGCTTACAGTACTTTGTGGTTACAAAACAGGAATCATTATTCAAACAAAACAAAATATTACATAGCTACAATTAGAATAGAAGAATGGATCTTGGCTTATGCATAAGCAAGCATTTGGACTTTCAGTTCGAGTTTTGCTTTGAGCTGTATCTGCTTAGTTAACTTTTAATAATAGTTACAAATATCCCAAACTATTGGCCTATACCTTGACTATTCTTTCTTGACATACTGACTGGAACAGGTGCCATGGTTATGGCAAGTAGTTGATTTGTTATTACTTGTAACCAAACAAAAGTAAGAGCACAAACCACTGTGCACAGGAACAAGAACAAGTTGCCCAGTACTAAGCACAAATCTATCTTCTTAACATTAATTTTCCTTCTCCAGATTTTAATTTAATTTCTAAAAAACTTCCTTGACAGGAATACAGGGAGTTTTTCTTTAGACATTAACAATTTACACTCCACAGCTAAATCATTGCATTTAGAGCAAACAGATCTATGCTTTAGAAGTAGTTGCATTAATTGGGAAAGTCATGATTTTTTCTTTATACTTAATGGTCATATGAGAAATCAAAACTATACTTATTAAAGGAATACAAAACAAATCAGCCCATTCTCAGAAACATACTGCGCTCCTCCAGAGGATGGACGCCTTGCGCCATCCACCTCATTAGGGCCTTGCCATTGTCTGAGTCAGGGGAGGGGCGCAGCAGGACAGGGATCAGATCTTATCCTCTTTGGGTTTGTTAGTAGATCTGGCTTAGGACAAAATTAGACCCTGTATAGGAACAAAATTGGTTTGAATTGAAACTAACCACTACCAAAAAAGGAAATTTTAAAATCCTAAATGGAAAAGAGAATTTTTTTATTTTGAAAAATTTTATAACTAGAAGGCTCTGACATATCGTTAGAGGTAATAATTTGTCTTCCCTTTCCCCTTTATGCTAGAAGAAGCACAGGTGAAATAAAAAGAACTGAAAGAGCTGGCACAGTGGTGCATGCCTGTAACCCAGCAGCTCAAGAGGCTGAGGCAGGAGGATAGTGAGTTCAAAGACAGCCTCAGCAAAAAAAAGGCACCAAGAAACTCAGTGAGACCCTATTTCTAAATAAAATATAAAATAGGGCTGGAATGTGGCTCAGTGGTCAAGCCCCTGAGTTCAATCTCCGGTAACTACCCCCTTACACACCAGCCCCCAAAAAACAGAACTGAAAGAGATGTTAAATGCTTAATTGAGTGCTGAATCTCCAAGACAGGAGGGAGGCTTTTTCCTGGTGAATTTGTTAAAATTTTAAACCTACCAGTTAAGGGCATCCCTGCATGTTAGGTGAAAGAGCCCAGCCTCCCCCAAAGTGTGTCCTTGGACCAGAATCACTGGGAACACTTGGAACTCACTGACTGAGGCCAACTGTTCTGCACAATGACCTCTGATCTTTCCCTCGGCTAAAAGCACTCACACCACATGGAAGGATATGAGGACAACTCTGGGCTAGGCCAGATAGCTCATAGATTTTACAGTAATAATTTCACATTGCCATAAGCACCTGAAATCATTCAGATATTTTTTCTGTATAAATTGACCTTGTACTGTGTGTGTGTGTGTGTGTGTGTGTGTGTGTGTGTGTGTGTGTGTGTGTGTTTTAAGCAATTTACTGGGCAACATGAAAATTGAATTTCAAAATTTTGATCATTGCTTGTGCTTTTGTGATCAAATAGAAATCATTGTTTCCCTGATGTGCATAAGGGTTTTCATGATCACACCATTCTTCCTCGTTTTGGTCATTCCCATTTTTTATTTTTTTTCGTTTGAGGAAATGAATCCCTAAGGTTAGTCAGCAAAACATTTCATTTATTGCCAAAGCAAAAAAAAAAAAAAGTTCTTTTTTTAAGACTCTATCCTTATTTATTTTATTTTGTTTATATTTAGATTTTAAAATTAGTTGTGCTTAACTGAAGCACCGACTTTCTATTGAAATTTAAATACTTTAAGCTTCTTAAGGCCCTCAGATTTGGAATTTTAATGAAAGCTGTGTTGGCCTATTAATCATGTGCAATGAATTATTAGAACCAAAGACAAGAATGTCTGGGTATTGAAGATAATAAGACAGTTTACTAATATATGGTATTATCATCAGGTAACAAAGTATCACTACAAATAATAGTTATTACATGATAAATTTTCTGAGTCAATTTCTTTTTTTTAATCATAATTTGTTAATACATATTAAATGTACAAATTAATGTATATTATGCAAATTAAAGGGATTCATTGATGTTTCCCTACTTGCATTAATATATTGTGCATTAATTTCAATTCTTTTTTTTGTAAAATGGGGATAATAGGTTATCTTATAGGTTGTTGTGTAAACCAAATAAGTTAATGCATGTAAAAGTCTTATAGGCATTTAATAAGTGTTAGGTATTTTTATCTAATGTGTGTCTCTATTCGTTACTCAATTTGAAAAATCCTGATGGATTCAGGTATGTAAAAATTCATCTTTTCAAAGAAATTCACTGAGTTTTGATAGAATGGATTATCCGAAATTCAATCTAATTTTTACAGAAAACATGCCACTTTTAAACTACATTAAACAAGGTTTTTAAAGTCAGGCATTTATGTGTATTGAAGCAATCTAAGAAGACTCACACTCAAATTATTTTTGTATGAAATATGCCCTAGATGATTATGATGATTATGGTTATTATTATTGCAGAACAGAGGGTTTACTATTAAGTTGATCTAATTCCTATGCTACATTATATAAATTCTAAGGAGCAAGTACATATTGTGTCACAAAGTGTCATTCATGAATTATGATTGTTAATAATGGATTCTAATGGTGACAATGATGATGATTCAATCTAATGCCCTACATTAATAAAGAGCATAGAGGATAAGAAAAATTGTTTGGGTATCATTCTTTACCCTACCCCACACCTGTGACCTACAAAAAACTTATATGTAGATAAAATTATATAAACATACATTGGGAGATTTTTTTAATGCCCCATAAAATTTTCCTTCCTGAACTGACCTTTATATTTAAGACCTTTACAATAGCAGTATGCACAACTTCAGAGGTTTTATTTTTAAATCCCTGAACATTTATGTTTAGTTTTCCCTTTTACACATCCACAGACCATGTACCATTTTCCCATAGTAAAATCTGCTAGAACTGCCTTCTATGTGGAATTTTATTTTTTTATCTGAAAACATCTAGATATCTACCTATAAAAGAGATTGTCATATTGATTTTTTGATACGGGAAGTTAAAAGAAAGTACATGTCACTGATTTCTAAATTACTTGAAGTTCATCTAGGTAGTTGATAGAGAAAACAGAGAATGTAAGAAATGTCAAGTACATGTAGCTTCCAGCTCCATTTCTAAGTTGATTTATTGTAAATCAATGCTAATAAGGTAACCTCTTCTTTAGGGAAATTATTTAGAGAAAGCAATACCTACAACTGAACTAGATAGTGTGGTGTTTTTAGTCATTTCTGGATGAACTTTTACTACAATTTTCGTGAACACCAAGTATCACAAGAATTCCTACTTTCTCTATTTCCTTCTCTACTTTCTCTATTCTCCTGGGGGATTTCATATTCACCCTTTGCTGTAACAGTTGCCTTCAAGACAATGACTCCCAAATCCACACCTGCAGTTCTAGGCTGTCTTTGAAGGGCATTGCCACGTGATTATCCCACCAATAACTCACATTCAATATTATTCAAATCAAATCTATCAAAGCCTCCTCTACATCTGCTATTCCTCACATATTCCTGTTTTCCTAAGTGATCCCACCAGCTAACCAGCCTGGCCAAACTGATTTGTTGTCTTTACTATGTCCTCTTCAAATAGGACTTTAAAGTTCTCCATATCCTTCTCCATGAGGGCTTCAGAGATTTTCTCCCACCTTCAACACAGCACGTCTTCAGATACTGACCACTTCATTTTGATCTTGTTTTAGCACTCAAATCACTCTTTTGAACTAAACAGGTGTGTCTAAAACCTGGGGAACCAGGTTTCACAGTTATTGACCCCTGCTTCTTGGACTCACACGCACAATTCCATGAGTGGGTCTATCTGCGTGTTCTAGACCTAGAGATTTGATGATTTTCTATAACCCAGTCTATCTCCCTCCAGATATCAATGTTTTCAATCTGCACTCACCTGAAAGAGATTTATGGTCCCCTATTATTGATACTCTGCAATCATTGATGTCCATGCTCATACCCAAGCCTTGCTTCCAGAGACACACCTGGGCTCTCTCACCCATGGCATGGTAAGGGGTGGGACGTTTTCTGAGGTTTCTATTGCCAAGTACCTTTAATAGAAATCAGGCCTGACACAACTTCACAGAGCCTAGTCCCGGCCCCATAGGCTGATACCCTGCCAGCTCTCCTGAACTAGGTGAACATAATGACCCAGGGCTTAGCAGCATCCACTGGTACTATCCCACCAGCCCCTTGAAGCCTAGCTGGAGTCTCCATAGAAACAGGGTACATCTCTATGGAAATGGGCTCCCTTCTCCCGCCCCAGTGTGATGCAGCTCTCAGAGAAGCTCAATAGTGAGGGTCTTTCCATTTATAGCAATTAGGATAACTAAGTGTTCTGAGCTTGCTGAGCCTTAGATGACAGATTCCTGCTATATTCTTTGAGATTTCTGCCATCAATGTTGCCTGAGATGCCAACTTGCCATCCCACTAACCATAAGACAGTGTTCTCAGTCAAGACCAATCCCACAACCAATAACACACACACACACACACACAAACACACACACATGCACACGCCCACCATTATGGTGAGCAAGGCTTTGTATCTTTGAAACAGACCGAATGAACCCACCAATCACATTCACTGCTTCAAACAGATTGTGATCAGGAACCAACTGATGTCACTTGTAAAATGTGATTATGTCCTGGACTATCACTGTGGTAAAAAAGAAGTAGAGAAATGCAAAAAATGGGAGAAAATACTCTTAGAGACCTATAAAAATATTGAGATGTAGTTCCAACCAATCCTGAGTTAAAAATTATCTTTAAAAAATGCTTTCACTTCTATTTATCAATTTACTTACTTACTTAGTTACTTACTTACTTACTTACTTACTGCAGTACTGGGGATTGAACCCAGTGGCACTCTACCATGAAGCTATATCTCCAGCCCTTTCAATTATTTGGGGCGGGGGGCCTTGCAGAGTTTCAAATTAATGATCCTTTTGCCTTAGTCTCCCAAGTACCTGGGATTACAGGCAGGTACCACTCTTCCTCATTAATTACTTATTTTTAAAATACGGGTATTATTAAAAATTGAACTATAATTTGTACTCAAAGAATGCACAGATCTAAAGTGTACAGGTTTATAATATTTTACATATATATAAACTACCAAAAATCAGGATTTAAACATTTCCATCACTTTAGAAAATTTCTTCATGCTTCAACAGATATCACCCCTGAGCTCCAAAAAAAAAAAAAAAAAAAGACCACCATTATTACTTGACCATTAGAGCTGTTTTGCTAATTTTTGAAGTTTATTTAAAGGAAACATACAGCATATATTTTGTATCTGGCTTTTTTCACCCATAAAATTTTTTTTTAGATTTGTAAATGTTGTTAATGTTTCAGTATTTGTGTTTCTAAAGTAACTGCATTATTCCACTGCATGATAAACCGTTATTTGTCTTCTGTCCTTCTGCTGATGGCATAATATTTGTTTGAGTTATTATGAATTTTTACACAAGAATTTTTGTGAACTGTGCATTAATTTCCTTGCAAATATGCTAGGAATGGGATTGCTTTGAATAGAATAACTACATATTTAACTAAATTAGAAATTACTAAATATTTTTGAAAAGTAAGTGTATAGACTTCAAATTTCACCTTGAGTATCTATCGAAATAGCTAGAAAGCATGTTGGTTTTCATCATTATAATAACCAAAAAAGGAGAAGAAAATGCAAGTTAATGACCTTCCTTGACTTTATTAGGGATGAAGATTATAAGGCAAACAACTAACCGAAGTCTGGGGAGAGATAAGCAACAAAAATAATTCAGGCATTTTTTTAACTATGGGAGAACACACTAGATACATAGGAGTTTATTTATAAAAAAACTCAAGTAAAAAATAGTTAATGGATTGCTAAAGACTAAGTATAGACTGGTTTAAGAGCATAAAGACCCCAGAGGGCTTAGACATAAGATGTTTCTATTTTTTTCTTTTTCTCCATGGATTTCACCAAAATTCTCCCAGGAGATAGGGAAGTATTGTGAGAAAGTGTCTTTAACGGTATCATTTCTTGGATAGGTGGAGGGACAAAGAGCAGCAGCAGCAGCCAAAACTCCTCCCAGACCCATTTCCTGATTTTTTGCATATAACAAAAGCTGTAATCTTCAGGGGCAAGAGTAACAGAAACTGTTACATTAGGACACTCAACGGAAAACCTTTGCAGCTATGGAAAGGAAGAGGCCGAGATGTCTAACGTCGGGAGGAATTAGAACTAAGCTCAGCCATATTGCTAGAAAGTGGGTCACTGTGAAGGCCATATCCCTGTGACTGAGTTTACAGTACCTAAGGCAGGGCTTTTTGGAAACATCAGAAATCCCTTCTCTGTTTCCCACTAGTCCACTAACATGCATTGACTGAAAATAACAGTAGAAGAGAGCTGAGAATTCTTCAAGAAATAGATTACGTCTGGAGAACAGCGAAAATAGAATACACAAAAACAAGCAGGGAACAATATTAACAAACTGAACTCAGCCATACAGAATAAGGATAACATTACAGTCAATTGAGATCAATCCCAGAATGCAAGGCTGGTTCAATATTCAAAAATTCAATCAACCAAATTTCTATAGTAACAGAGTAAATAAGAAAAAATATGTATCATTTCAATAGATGCAGAGAAAATAAGAAAATTCAATATCTATTTATGATAAAAAGTATAACTAAATGAAACTAGGGGCAAAGTAAAGTTGTAGAGTGCATGCTTAGTATGCATAAAGCTCTGAATTCAAAACCCAGCACACATACACCAAAAAATAAAAATACTAGTAAAAAATGGATAGACATTTTCTAACTTGATAAAAGGCATTGAGTAAATGTAATGTGCCAAACACATAGCTTATATTATCTCAAAACTTTTTTCAGCAGTTGTGAAATAGATATCATTAATATCCTAAGCAAAAAACAAACTGAGGAATCGAGATGAGCTGACTTTTTTACAAACAACATCTAGTAACAACAGATGGATTTCAATCCACATCTATATGGACCAAGAGCCTATTGTTTTACTATAATATTTTTTATTTAAGATTGAAAAAAAAACAGAAATTTTAGTTGAAAACAATGGATCACAGATTAGCATGGGTAACATGATAGAAAATCAGTAAATGTATCAATCATTTTTTTTCAAAAAATGTAATGTTTGGTGAGGTAAATATTATAATACAAAAGAAGAAAAATACCTAAGTATATATCATTTGTCAAAATTTCTTGTATCTTATAAAACTTAAAAAAATAAAAGTTTCTACTGAAAAAAAATAGATCAATGTATTTAAAAGCAGGTGACTTATAATTTTACTTTTAAGAAATAATCAGAGATGATCACAGATACATATGTATGAAAGCTTCTATTCCAATATTTATGATAGTAAATGGAATGGAAGGTTTTCTATGTTCAAAAAAAGGGAGATATTAACTTAATTTTATGTTAGAAAATCAAGATTACATGGCAAACAACTAAATAGAGTACAACAATATTGGGAAATTTTGCTTTGAATATTTTAAAGATAGATAGAGGTCGAATGGAATGAATGCAAAGAGAGCTTTGATTTTGTGACCTGTTCTATTCTTCTGAATAACTTTATGCATTTTCTTCATTTTTTCACAATGAAAACTTATTACTTGAAATAACAGAAATACAAAAAAAAATTCATCACAGTGAAGCACAGTGTTAGAAGGGAGATACTGCAGATTCAATGAGACACAGGGGTTGATAGCTGGTTGTGCATTTTGACCAAGTCTCCATTTTTTCTTACAAAAGAGCACCTATGCAATAGTCTGTGAGAAGTTATGCTCTCTCTAAAGTCACTCCTATATGTCTCTTTCCAGAGTCCAGGCATCTCTGTATACAATATTATTTGCAATGTTGCTGCAGATTAACAAGCCTGTTTGGGGTGCTCTCAGTCCATTCTCGTCATGGTCTCTTTTTCTCTGTTTTGAAGCTATGATAACATTGGAAATGAGCAATCAATCATTTGTCACTGAATTCATAATCTTGGGATATTCCAACCACTCCAACCTACAGGGCTGGTTCTTTCTGCTCTTTCTGGTCATTTACCTGACCGCTCTCCTGGGGAACATGCTTATAATAGTGGCCCACCAGGGTCAGTCCTGCTCTCCACACTCCAATGTACTTTTTTCTCAGCAATTTGAGCTTCTTGGACGTCTGCTAAACATCCACCACACTCCCAGTACTGCTGGTTAACTTCTTCTTGGAGAAGAAGGCCATTTCTTATGAGGGCTGCCTTTCTCAGATCTTTTTTTGGTGACAAGTGCTGGCACAGAAGGCTTCTTACTGGCTGTGTGGCCAGTATGAGGGCTGTGTGGCCACCTGCCAACCTCCTCAGTACCCAGTCATCATGAGTGTGAAGGTCTGTGTTGGCCTGGTGACTGGGTCCTGGCTGTGTGGGCTGGAGAATTTGGTCACACACACGATGCTGGCCATCACACTCTCCTCTGTGTGGCCCCACCAGTTCAGCCACTTTCTCTGTGACACCCCATTGCTCCTGAAGCTCTCCTGCTAAGACACCTCTGTAAACGAGTCTGCGCTCCACGTGGTCAGTGCCACCATGGGCCTGAGCCCCTGCCTCTTCACTGCAGGCTCCTACACACTCATCATGGCGGCCATCCTGGGGATTCCCTCTTCCCAGGGCAGGAGAAAGGCCTTCTCTACCTGTGCGTTCCCCCTCACTGTCGTGGTGGTCTTCTATGGAACAGCCAAGTTTCACTATGACAGGCCCAGAGTAGGCTGGACACAGACACCCTGGTCTCTGTGTTGTTTCTGTGTGGTGAGCCCCCTGTTGAGCCCCATCATTCACAGCTTGAGAAGCAATGAGTTCCAGAGTGCCCTGAAAAAGCTGGCTGGAGGGTGTGCATCCCTTTGCAGGATCAAAGTCTAGACCAATCATCAAACTGGAGTATAGAGTCATCTGAAAATAGATGCCTCCCAGGGACTTGTAGGCACCTGGTTAGAGAGTGTGTATCTGGAGCTTCAAGTCCAACTTCCACTTTTAAAATCTCTGAGACTCCTTTCTCTCCTCTCTTTTCACAAACACCCTTTTCCCACTTTCAGGTTCAAGTGTGTCGGACACCTTGTGTGGGTATTCAGCACCATCTCTGTCCTTCTGTGTTCTCCCCACACCAGAAGGACAGAAAGTACGAGAACCTTGTTTCCCACACTCCCCTCCCTGCAGGCCTCCATTTTAGAAGATTCTGTCAAGATCAGCCAAACACTAGGCAGAGAAGAGAAAGAAAGGAAGAAAGCAGGTTTTTTTGGATCCCATAGCAGCAGCAGCAAACCAGCCCTATAGAGGCAGGAACTAATCTTCTTGGTGCCAGAAACTGTGTGTGCAGGCTCCTAAAAAGCTGTTCCTGAATGTGGGTCAAAGTAGCGTGGAATGAGCATCTCTTTTCAGGGAAATTACGGTTTCCATATATGGGGTGGTGTCACCTGCCCTATTTTTCTTTTTTCTTCCAGATCTCCCAACCATTTTATAAACTTTTTTCTGTGTCAACTTCCTCTACCCTAAGATATCAAGAGTCATTCTTCATCTCTACCTGACCACGGTGGCACTGACCACAATAGTGGTTTACATCAGAGATGGTTCTAGATAACAGATCTGAGGATGTAGGTTGGATGTCTGACCTGAGGGAATTGAATATGTTGATGATGTCACAGCCCATGGAAAAGGAGACCTGATAATTCCTGGTGTGCACTGACCCAACAGAGACTTTAAGTTATAGTGGCCTAAAATCAAATGTCTTTGGAAAACTTAGCTTTGGAATAACACCATCGACCTTCAGGGTGGGAATGAACATTACAACATGACTACAGACTGCTGTTACTGACTGGAGTGGGAGACGTACAGAAAGAAAATGATAGGTTCAAGCATTATATTCCTCCTTCAAGAGAGGTTCAGATCATCAGAAATATTTTCTCTCTGGAAACTGATAAAGGTTAATATCAGAATAAAACATCCAATTCTCCAAATTGCAGAAGTACAAACAAAATTATAAATCCACAATTCTCCAGGTCTCTCTTATGTCAATTAGGACATTAATGGGGGAATGATTGAGACCCTGTTAATTAGAATGGCAAAATACCAGTGGAATTAGACAAATCTCAGAGCCTTGAACCTTGAAAATCTCCATTAACCCTCTTTGCGCTCAGAATCAGTCCCTCCTTTCCCAAAAAGACTAGGCTTTCCGTAAATTGAAGACCTATGGTGACTCTACCTGGGAGGTTGTCATTTTTTTTAAGAGAGAGTGAAAGAGGAGAGGAGAGGAGAGGAGAGGGGAGAGAGAGAGACAGGGAGAGAGATAGAGAGAGAGAGAGAGAGAGAGAGAGAGAGAGAGAGAGAGAGAAAGAAAATTTTAATATTCATTTTCTAGTTCTCGGCAGACAGAACATCTTTGTTGGTATGTGGTGCTGAGGATCGAACCCGGGCCGTACGAGTGCCAGGCAAACGCACTACTGCTTGAGCCACATCCCCAGCCCAATTTTCTTTAAGATGCTTATCCATCATCCCACATTGTCACCAGACTCTTAATTGGGTCTGATCCTAGAACGCCTCAGGTAAGAGTATAAAATATAGCCCAGGAGAGTATAAGGGTCTCACCAAAATAAAAGGTAAATATTGTACTGTATTTTGTTAATAGGAGCCTTAAGAGAGCCTTAAGAATATATAAGAGAATTTGTTTGAGTCTTCTAGACCAAAGAAGTCAGGACATATTGCTGGATCATCTTGAATGCAGTCACAGGGACGTAATCACCAGAAATGTTAGGGCCAAAGATTTTCCTGAGCCACGGGCAGTGGCTATTAGACTCTCTTTGGTTTAAGGACTGAAATCTAGACTCAGTGTTTGCTTAAGTTCAATGACCAATATAATCCTGGAATAATGGAGAGGATGGTTATCAGAAATAAATAAGGTGTTGGATGGCGTGTTATGTGACCCCTTCCCTGGCCTCAAAGCTGGATCTGGAGGAGGGCCTGGAGCACCAGCCTTCGCCAAGGCCTCGTGGACATGTGTTCAGAAGGCAGCACCAGATCCTTGTGAAACCCGCAGCCTCTGTCCTCGGCAGCCTGGAAAGACTTTAACAGATGGCATCGTTGAAACGGGCTTCCTGATTTCAGTGAGAATAAGGGGACCCTGAAGTAGAAGAGGCCATGTGGTGGAGCACTGATCAGAACATTTGAATCTGTAGAGATTTTAGACAGTGGTAAATGATCGTGGTATTTATAGACGGGAAAAAATGGGCACCTCCTAGAATAGTGCCTGTCCCATGTAATGTGAAACTCTTCTTTTCACACTTCATTGGTGCATTGTAGTGGTCCATAATGGTGGAATTTGCTGACACATATTTGAACATGCACACAAAATAACCGTGAACTTTGGCCAATATCATTCAATTATTTCCCTTTTCCTCACATCCTCCCCTGGTGCCTTGACTCTACTGATCTTCCTTCAACTTTCATGATGAGACTCCCTTCCCAACTTTCTTTCCTTTTCCCCCTCTAGCTTTAACAGAGGAAAAACATACGGCCCTTAACTTACTGAGTTGCTTATTTCCCTTAATGTTCTGAAGGTCCATCCATCTTCCAGCATGAAATAATTTCGTTCTTGGATACTTGAGTGCAGAAGGACTGATAGAAAAAGCAATGGTTGGAGACTGGGGTTCAGAAGACAGTTACAGAAAGAAGATTTTGGAAATTGCAGTACTGAGGAACTGTTACAGAGAGCAGAGATTGGAGACTGGGGTTGAGAAGGACTGTTGCAGAGATATGATGTTGGAGACTTGGGTGCAGAAGGACTGTTGTAGAGAATAGGTTGGAGACTGGGGTGCAGAAGAACTTCTGCAGAGAGTATGGTTTGGAGATTGGGGTGCAGAAAACTGAGGCAAAGAAGGACTGTTGGAGACAACAGAGTTTGGAGACAGGGTGCAGAAGGACCATTGCAGAGAGCAGAGGTTGGAGACTGAGGTGCAGAAGGATTGTTACAGAGAGCAGAGGTTGGATACTGGGGTGCAGAAGGACTGTTGCAGAATGCAGAGATATGAGACTGGGGTGCACAAAAACTGTTGCAGAGAACGGAGTTTGGAGACTTAGGTGCAGAAGGACCTTTGCTGAGAGAAGCAGTTGTAGACTGACGTGAAGAAGGATTTCTACAGAGAGAAGAGGTTGGAGACTGAGGTGTTGAAGAACTGTTACAGAGAGCAGAGGTTTGAGACTGGGGTGCAGATGGATGTTACAGAGAACAGAGATTGGAGACTGGGGTGCAGAAGGACTGTAATAGAAAGCAGAGTTTGGAGACTTGGGTGCAAAAGGACTGTTGTAGAGAGAAGAGGTTGATGCTGAGGTGCAGAAGGACTGTTGCAGAGAGAAGAGGTTGGAGATGAGGTTAAGAAGTACTGTTACAGAGAGCAGAGTTGTGAGACTGGGGTGAAGAAAGACTGATATAGAGAGCAGATTTTGGAGACTGTGGTGCAGAGAACCGTTACAGAGAGCAGAAGTTGGAGACAGTGGTACAGAAGGACTTTTACAGAGAGCAGAGGTTGCACACTGGGGTGCACAAGGACTATTGCAGACAACAGAGGTTGGAGACTGAGGTATAGAAAGACCGGTGCAGAGAGCAGAGGTTGGAGATGATGAGCAGAAGCATTGTTACAGAGAGCAGAGTTTGGAGACTAGGGTATAGAAGGACTGTTTCAGAGAGCAAAGGATGATAACTGGGTGCAGAAGAATCTTCAAGAGAGCAGAGGTTGGAGACTGAGGTGCGGAAGAACTGTTGCAGAGTTCAGATGTTGGAGACTGGGGTGTAGAAGGATCGTTGCACAGAGAATAGGTTGGATACTGGGGTGCTGAAGGCCTGTTACATAGAGCTGAGTTTGTAGACTGGGGAGCAGGAGGCCTGTTACAGAGAGCAGAGTTTGGAGACTGGGGAGCAGGTGGACTGTTACAGAGAGCAGAATTTGGATACTGGGTTGCAGAAGGATCTTATATAGAGCAGAATTTGGAGACTGAGGTGCAGTAGGACTGTTACAGAGAGCAGAGGTTGGAGACTGGGCTGCAGAAGGATACTTGCAGAGAGCAGAGTTTTCAGACTGAGGTGCAGAAGGACTGTTGAGAGTGCAGACGTTAAAGACTGGGTTGCAGAAGGACAGTTGCAGTGAGGAGATATTGGAGGTTAGAGTGCAGAAGGACTCTTACAGAGAGCAGAGGTTGGAGACTGAGTTGCAGAAGGACAGTTACAGACAGTAGAGTTTAGATACAGAGGTGTAGAAGGACTGTTGCAGAGAGCAGATGTTGGAGACTAGGGTGTAAAAGGACTGTTGCAGAGAGCAGAGGTTGGGGACTTGAATGAAGAAGGACTGTTGCAGAGAGCAGAGTTTGGAGACTGATGTGCAGAAGGAATATTTCAGAGAGTAGAGTTATGAGACTGGGGTGATGAAGGACTGATACAGAAAGGAGACTTTAGAAACTGGGGTGCATAAGGACCGTTACAGAGAGCAGACTAGTGTACAGAAGGACTGTGGCAGAGAGCAAATGGTGAACACTGTGGTGCAGAAGGACTGTTGCAGAGAGCAGAGGTTGGAGAATGGGGTGCAGAATGACTGTTGCAGATAACAGAGGTTATGGCTAGTTTTACTTTTTTGGTTATTTTCCTCATCCTTTACTGAGATACCTCTTGTTGTTAGTTTTGGGCACTATTTTTCAATTCCTCTTCTTGTAGTATATTGCTCAGAATGCTTTGCAGTGCTGGTTTTCTTGCTGCAAATTCTTTTAGCTTTTGTTTATCGTGAAAGATTTTAATTTCGTTGTCAAATCTGAAGCTCAGTTTTGCTGGATACATTATTCTTGGTTGAAATCCATTATTTTTCAGCGTTTGAAATACATTGTTCCAGGATCTTCTCGCTTTCAAAGTCTGTGCTGAGAAATCAGTCGTTAACCTAATTCGTTTACCCCTGAATGTAATCTGTCTCTTTTCTCTGGTAGCTTTTAATATTCTCTCCTTGTCCTGTATGTTGGCTATCTTCATAATTATGTGTCTTGGAGTTGGTCTATTATAGTTTTGAATGTTTGGGGTCCTGTAGGCTTCCAGGATTTGTCAATCCATTCCATCTTTCATCTCTGGGAAGTTTTCTACAATTATTTCATTTAATATGCTGTCCATTCCTTTGGTTTGAATCTCTGTGCCTTCTTCTATTCCGATGACTCTCAAATTTGGTTTTTTAATGACATCCCATATCTCTTGAATAGATTTCTCATGGGATTTAAGCATCTTTTCTGTGTTGACTATACTCTTTTCAAGTTGATAAACCTTGTCTTCATTATCTGATGTTCTGACTTCTACTTGATCAAGTCTATTTGTAATATTCTCGTTTGAGTTTTTAATTTGGTTTATAGTTTCCTGCAATTCTAGGATTATAGTTTGATTCTTTTTTAAGATCTCTATCTCCTGGTAGAGCTCGTTCTTTGCCATTTGAATTTGTTTGTTTAATTCATTTTCAAAATATATTTTTATTGCTTGGACTTGCTGTCTCATGTCTTCTCTAATATTCCTTTCCATTTGAGTTAGGTATGCCTTGAGTTCTTTCCCTACCCCTGCTTCTGATGTTTCTATGTCCCCTTGTAAAATTAAGTTGTCTTGCATAGTTTGTACTCCTTTTTTCCCTTGTTTTCTCATGTTGTCCCCGTTGCTTTCCAGCTCTATTTGATTGTCGTGTTTCTACTCTCTTCTATAGATTTGTTTTGGTTCTGTATTACTCTGATGCCTCTCCTTAGTGTTGTTAAACTATGCCTGCTGACGTGGATTCCACTGTGAAGGAAGATCCGACGTCCGAGCTCCAGTGACGACACTACTTTGCTATGACCGGCCCCAGTTCCTTGCCTGGGTGTCCTGATGAGGTGGTGTGACTGGACTGTCTCTGTTTGATTTCAGCTCCCAGTCACGGCAGGCAGGCGGTATCTAGCCGCCCAGTATCACAGGCTGCGGGCGGGTGATCGGTCACCTGCGGCAGGGTGTTCTCCTACCGCCCAGCTATGCGGGCAGTGGGTGAACTGTCGTCGGCGGGCCTGCAATTTCCAGCTGCCCAGTCTCGAGGGCCTTGCCTCTAGCCTCCTGGTTTCTCCTGCTAGCCTTCTGTAGCCACAGGGCAGGCCGCACGAATCAGTGGGCCTGGATCTCCTGGGTCCCACAGTTGGCAATTTGGATCCCAGGCACTCTGTCCTTTGGATTTTCCTGCTTGCCCCTCCCCCAGCTCTAGCTAGACAGGTTTCCTTTTGGCTGCAGATGGGGAGGGGGGGTTGCAGGTCAGGTGCCTCTAGTTCCCCCCTAGTCTTTATGCAGGCTCACTCTGATTCTCCCTCCCCCGGCAAGCCTAGGAGAGAATTATGCGAGTTCCCGATGTATGGGGGATGGGCTGAGTGCCACACACCTGTTTTGTTGTTGAGATCTGTCAGAGAATGGCGGTGGATATTTCAGCTGTTCAAGATGCTGACTTCTGATTCCCTTGGTGGAGTGTCCGCTGTGGGGGATGGGACTGTACCGCTTCCATCCCCGTCTAAACTCCCGTACTCAGCCCGGGGGTCAGTGCGGGCTTGGCTTGTGAGATTCCACCTGATCGCAGCTGAGCCTCTCCCTGCTTGCTAATTAATCGCTTCCCTGGGGCGCCACGCCTTCTGTAGCCGCAGGGCAGGCCGCACGAATCAGTGGACCTGGATCTCCGGGGTCCCACAGTTGGCAATTGGGATCCCAGGCACTCTGTCCTTTGGATTTTCCTGCTTGCCCCTCCCCCAGCTCTAGCTAGACAGGTTTCCTTTTGGCTGCAGATGGGGAGGGGGGGTTGCAGGTCAGGTGCCTCTAGTTCCCCCCTAGTCTTTATGCAGGCTCACTCTGATTCTCCCTCCCCCAGCAAGCCTAGGAGAGATTTTATGCGAGTTCCCGATGTATGGGGGATGGGCTGAGTGCCACACACCTGTTTTGTTGTTGATCTGTCGGAGAATGGCGGTGGATATTTCAGCTGTTCAAGATGCTGACTGCTGATTCCCTTGGTGGAGTGTCCGCTGTGGGGGATGGGACTGTACCGCTTCCTTCCCCGTCTAAACTCCCGTACTCAGCCCGGGGGTCAGTGCGGGCTTGGCTGGTGGGATTCCACCTGATCGCAGCCGAGCCTCTCCCTGCTTGCTAATTAATCACTTCCCTGTGGCGCCACGCCTTCTGTAGCCGCTGGGCAGGCCACACGAATCAGTGGGCCTGGATCTCTGGGGTATAATATTTTACATATATATGAACTACCAAAAATCAGGATATAAAACATTTCCATCACATTAGAAAATTCCTTCATGCTTCAACTGATATCACCCCTGAGCTCCAAAAAAAAGACCACCATTATTACTTGACCATTATAGCTGTTTTGCTAATTTTTGAAGAAGAAAATGCAAATTAATGAATTTCTTTGACTTATTAGTGATGAAGATTATAAGGCAAACAACTAACCGAAGTCTGGAGAGAGATAAGCAACCAAAATAATCCAGACATTTTTTTAACTATGGGAGAACCCACTAGATACATAGCAGTTTACTTATATATAAAAAAAACTCAAATAAAAAATAGTTAATGGATTGCTAAAGACTAAGTATAGACTGGTTTAAGAGAATAAAGACCCAGAGGGCTATAGACATAAGATGTTTGTATTTTTTCTTTTTCTCCATGGATTCCACCAAATGCTCCCAGGAAGACAGAGTAGTATTCTGAGAAAGTGTCTTTAACGGTATCATTTTTTGGATAGATGGAGGGACAAAGAGCAGCAACAGCAGTAAAAACACTTCCAAGAACCATTTCCTGATATTTTGCGTAGAACAAAAGCTGTAATATTCAGGGGCAAGAGTAACAGAAACTGTTACATTAGGACACTCAAAGGAAAACCTTTGCAGCTATGGAAAGGAACAGGCCGAAATGTCTAACGTCGGGAGGAATAAGAACTAGACTCAGCCATATTGCTAGAAAGTGGGTCACTGTGAAGGCCATATCCCTGTGACTGAGTTTACAGTACCTAAGGCAGGGCTTCGTGGAAACATCAGGAATCTCTTCTCTGTTTCCCACTAGTCCACTAACATGCATTGACTGAAAATAACAGTAGAATACAGCTGAGAATTTTTCAAAAAATAGATTATCTCGGGAGAACAGCGAAAATAGAATACACAAAAGCAAGCAGGGAACAATATTAACAAACTGAACTCAGCCATATAGAATAAGGATAACATTACAGTCAAGTGAAATCAATCCCAGAATGCAAGGCTGGTTCAATATTCAAAAATTCAATCAACTGAATTTCCATAGTAACAGACTAAATAAGAAAAAATATATATCATTTCAATAGATGCAGAGAAAATAAGAAAATTCAATATCTATTTATGATAAAAACTATAACTAAATGAAACTAGGGGCAAAGCCAGTGGTAGAGTGCATGCTTAGTATGCATAAGGCTCTGAATTCAAAACCCAGCACACATACACCAAAAAAAAAAAAAACTACTAGTAAAAAATGGATAGACATTTTCTTACTTGATAAAAGGCATTGAGTAAATGTAATGTGCCAGACACAAAGCTTATATTATCTCAAAACTTTTTTCAGCAGTTGTGAAATAGACATCATTAATATCCTAAGCAAGAAACAAACTGAGGAATAGAGATGAGCTGACTTTTTTACAAACAACATCTAGTAAACAACAGATGGATTTCAATCCACATCTATCTGGACCAAGAGCCTACTGTTTTACTATAATATTTTTCATTTAAGATTGAAAAAGAAACAGAAATTTTAGTTGAAAACAATGGATCACGGATTAGCATGGGTAACATGATAGAAAATCAGTAATTGTATCAATCATTTTTTTTTCAGGAAATGTAATGTTTGGTGAGGTAAATATTATAATACAAAAAAAGAAAAATACCTAAGTATATATCATTTGTCAAAATTTCTTGTATCTTATAAAACTTAAAAAAATAAAAGTTTCTACTGAAAAATATAGATCAATGTATTTATAAGGAGGTGACTTATAATTTTACTTTTAATAAATAATCAGAGATGATCACGGATACATATGAATGAAAGCTTCTATTCCAATATTTATGATAGTAAATGGAATGGAAGGTTTCTATGTTCAATAAAAAGGGAGATATTAACTTAATTTCATGTTAGGAAATTAAGATTACAAGGCAAACAACTAAATAGAGTACAACAATATTGGGAAATTTTGCTTTGGATATTTTAAAGATAGATAGAGGTAGAATAGGATGAATACAAAGAGAGCTTTGATTTTGTAACCTGTTCTATTCTTCTGAATAACTTTCTGAATTTTCTTCATTTTTTCACAATGAAAACTTATTACTTGAAATAACAGACATACAAAAATAATTCATCACAGTGAAGCACAGTGTTAGGAGTGAGATACTGCAGATTCAATGAGACACAGGGGTTGATAGCTGGTTTTGCATTTTGACCAAGTCTCCATTTATTCTTACAAAAGAGCACCCATAAAAAAGTCGGTGAAAAGTTATGCTCTCTCTAAAGTCACTCCTATACGTCTCTTTCCAGAGTCAAGGCATCACTGTATAAAATATTATTTGCCATGTTGCTGCAGATTAACAAGCCTGTTTGGGGTGCTCTCAGTCCATTCTCGTCATGGTCTCTTTTTCTCTGTTTTGTAGCTATGATACCATTGGAAATGAGCAATCAATCATTTGTCACTGAATTCATCTTCTCGTGATTTTCCAACCACTCCAACCTACAGGGCTGGTTCTTTCTGCTCTTTCTGGTCATTTACCTTACCACTCTCCTGGGGAACATGCTCATAATAGTGGCCACCAGGGTCATTCCTGCCCTCCACACTCCAATGTACATTTTCCTCAGCAATTTGAGCTTCTGGGACATTTGGTACACATCCACCACTCTCCCAGTACTGCTGGTGAACATCTTTTGGGAGAAGAAGGCCATTTCTTATGAGGGCTGCCTTTCTCAGATCTTCTTGGTGACAAGTGCTGGTACAGAAGGCGTCTTACTGGCTGTGTGGCCAGTATGAGTGCTGTGTGGCCACCTGCCGTCCTCCTGAGTACCCAGTCATCATGAGTGTGAAGGTCTGTGTTGGCCTGGTGACTGGGTCCTGGATGTGTGGGCTGGTGAATTTGGTCACAAACACGGTGCTGGCCATCACACTCACTCTGTGAGGGCCCCACCAGTTCAGCCACTTTCTTTGTGACACCCCATTGCTCCTGAATCTCTCCTGCTCAGACACCTCTGTCAACGAGTCTGCGCTCCACGTTGTCAGTGCCACCATGGGCCTGAGCCCCTGCCTCTTCACTGCAGGCTTCTACACACTCAACATGTTGGCCATCCTGGGAATTCCATCTGCCCAGGGCAGGAGAAAGGCCTTCTCCACCTGTGCATCCCCCCTCACTGTCATGGTGGTCTTCTATGGAACAGCCAACTTCCACTATGACAGGCCCAGAGAAGGCTGGACATGGACACCCTGGTCTCTGTGCTCTTCTGTGTGGTGAGCTTCCTGTTGAGCCCCATCATTCACAGCCTGCGAAGCAACGAGATCCAGAGTGCCCTGAGAAAGCTGGCTGGAGGGTGTGCATCCCTTTGCATAATCAATGTCTAGACCAATCTTCAAACTGGAGTATACAGTCATCTGAAAAAAGATGTCTCCCAGGGACTTGTAGGCACCTGGTTAGAGAGTGTGTATCTGGAGCTTCAAGTCCAACTTCCGCTTTTAAAATCTCTGAGACTCCTTTCTCTCCTCTCTTTTCACAAACCCACTTTTCCCACTTTCAGGTTCAAGTGTGTCAGACACCTTGTGTGGGTATTCAGCACCATCTCTGTCCTTCTGTGTTCTCTTCACACCAGAGGGACAGAAAGTACGAGAACCTCGTTTCCCACACTCCCCTGCCTGCAGGCTTCCATTTTAGGAGGTTCTGTCAAGATCAGCTAAACACTAGGCAGAAAGGAAGAAAGGAAAGGAAGAAAGCGGGTTCTTTTGGATCCCATAGCATCAGCAGCAAACCAGCCCTGTAGAGGCAGGAACTAATCTCCTTGGTTCCAGGAGCTGTGTGTGCAGGCTCCTAGAAAGCTGTTCCTGAATGTGGGTCACAGTAGCGTGGAATGAGCGTCTCTTTCCAGGGAAGTTACTGTTTCCATATATGGGGTGCTTTCATTTGCCCTATTTTTCTTTTTTCTTCCAGATCTCCCAACCATTTTATAACTTTTTTCTGTGTTAACTTCCTCTACTCTAAGACATCAAGAGTCATTCTTCATCTCTACCTGACCATGGTGGCACTGACCACAATTGTGGTTTACATCAGAGATGGTTCTAGATAACAAATCTGAGGAGGTAGGTGGGATGTCTGACCTGAGGGAATTGAATATGTTGATGATGTCACAGCCCATAGAAAAGGAGACCTGATAATTCCTGGTGTGCAATGACCCAACAGAGACTTTAAGTTATCGTGGCCTGAAATCAAATGTCTACGGAAAACTGAGCTTTGGAATAACACCATTGACCTTCAGGGTCGGAATGAACATTACAACATGACTACAGACTGCTGTTACTGACTTGAGTGGGAGACTTACAGAAAGAAAATGATAGGTTCAAGCATTATATTCCTCCTTCAAGAGAGGTTCAGATCATAAGAAATATTTTCTCTCTTGAAATTGATAAAGGTTAATATCAGAATAAAACATCCAATTCTCCAAATTGCAGAAGTACAAAGAAAACTATAAATCCACAATTTCTCCAGGTCCCTCTTATGTCAATTAGGACAATAATGGGGAAATGATTGAGACCCTCTTAATTAGAATGGCAAAATACCAGTGGAATTAGACAAATCTCAGAGCCTTGAACCCTGAAATCTCCATTAACCCTCTTTACTGTCAGAAGCAGCCCCTTCTCTTCCGAGGAGACTAGCTTTCCGTAAATTGAAGACCCTATGGTGACTCTACCTGGGCAGTTGTCTTTTTTTTTAAGAGAGAGTGAGAGAGGAGAGGAGAGGAGAGGAGAGGGGAAAGAGAGAAAGAGAGAGAGAGAGAGAGAGAGAGAGAGAGAGAGAGAGAGAGAGAGAGAGAGAAAGAGTTTTTAATATTCATTTTTTAGTTCTCGGCGGACACAACATTTTGTTGGTATGTGGTGCTGAGGATCGAACCCGGGCCGTACGCATGCCAGGCTACCGCACTACTGCTTGAGCCACATCCCCAGCCCAATTGTCTTTAAGGTGCTCATCCATCATCCCACATTGTCACCAGACTCGTAATTGGAGTCTGATCCTAGAACGCCTCAGGTAAGAGTATAAAATATAGCCCAGGAGAGTATAAGGGTCACACCAAAATAAAAGGTAAATATTTTACTGTATTTTGTTAATAGGAGCCTTAAGAATATATAAGAGAATTTGTTTGAGTCTTCTAGACCAAAGAAGTCAGCACATATTGCTGGATCATCTTGAATGCAGTCTCAGGGACGTAATCACCAGAAATGTTAGGGACAAGGATTTTCCTGAGCCATGGGGAGTGGCTATTAGACTCTCTTTGGTTGATGGACTGAAATCTGGACTCAGTGTTTGCTTAAGTTCAATGACAAATATGAGTCTGGAATAATGGAGAGGATGGTGATCAAAAATAAATAAGGTGTTTTATATTGTGTTATGTGACCCCTTCCCTGGCCTCGCAGCTGGATCAGGAGGAGGGCCTGGAGCACCAGCCTTCACCAAGGCCTCGTGGACATTAGTTCAGAAGGCAGCACCAGATCCTTGTGAAACCCGCAGCCACTGTCCTCGGCAGCCTGGGAAGACATTAACAGATGGCATCGTTGAAACGGGCTTCCTGATTTCAGTGAGAATAAGGGGACCCTGAAGTAGAAGAGGCCATTTGGTGGAGCAGTGATCAGAACATTTGAATCTGTAGAGATTTTTGACAGTGGTAAATGATTGTGGTATTTATAGATGGGAAAAAATGGGCACCCTCCAAGATTAGTGCCTGTCCCATGTAATGTGAAACTCTTTTTTTCACACTTCATTGGTACATTGTAGTAATCCATAATGGTGGGATTTGCTGACACATATTTGAACATGCACACAAAATAACCATGAACATTGGCCAATATCATTCAAATATTTCCCTTTTACTCACCTCCTCCCCTGGTGCCTTGACTCTACTGATCTTCCTTCAACTTTCATGATAAGACTCCCTTCCCAGCTTTCCTTTCTTTACCCCCTCTAGCTTTAACAGAGGAAAAACATACGGCCCTTAACTTTTTGAGTTGCTTAATTTCCTTAACGTTCTGAAGATCCATCCATCTTCCAGCATGACATAATTTCGTTCTTCTTTATGGCTGAATGGAATTCCAGTGTGCATATACCAGATGTTCTTTATCCATTCGTCCACTGATGTCACCTCGGCTGGTTCATGGGCATGTATGTGTCATTATAGTATGATGACCTCGATCCGCTGTGATAAATAACAAGCAGAGGTAGAGCTGGGTCGCAGGGTGGTCCATGGCTCCTCCTGAGGAGCCTCCATCCCAATTTCTGTGGTGGTTGTGCTGATTTACATGCTCACCAAAAGGGTGAGAGTGCTTCTTTCTCTCCGATTCTCTCCTTGTCACACTGGTTTCTGTTTGTATTCTTCGTGGTTGCCTTTGTCACTGAAGTGAGATGAAATCTCAGGGTAGTCTTGACTTGCAAGTATTTTCATATATTTGTTGGCCACTCACATATTTTCTTCTAAGACGTGTCTGTTTAGTTCATTTAGTTTCCCATTTGGTAATTGCATTATTTGATAATTGGTTTATTTAATAATTGTAGGTTTGATGTTAAGTTTTTTGAGTTCTTTATTAATATTCTGAATATTCATCTTCTTTTAGAAGAGCACCTCATAAAGATTTTCCCCCTTTCCGTAGGTTCTCTCTTCATATTGTAATTGTCTCCTTTGCTGTGCAGAACCTTCTTAATTTGATGCCATCCTATTAGCTAACTTTTGTTATTATCTCCTGAGTTTTGGCATCCTATTGAGAAAGTCATTGCCTCTGCCTGTAGGTTGGAGTATTGACTTTGTTTTTACCTAGAAACTGCATAATTTCTGGTCTAGTGCCTGGGTCTTTAATGCATTTTGAGTTGATCTTTGGCAGGGTAAGCGATAGTTTAGGTCTCATTCTACTGCATTTGAACAGGGGTGTAGAAGGACTGTTTCAGAGAGTAGATGTTAAAGACTGGGCTGCAGAAGAACTGTTGCAGAGAGCAGATGTTGGAGACTGGGGTTCAGAATGACTGTTACAAAGAGCAGATGTTGGAGACTGGGGTGAAAAAGGATCGTTGCAGAGAGCAGAGGTTGGAGACTGGTGTGCAGAAGGACTGTTATGGAGAGCAGAGTTTGAAGACTTGGTTGCAGAAGGATCTTACAGAAAGCAGAGTTTGGAGACTGAGGTGCAGAAGGACTGTAAAAAAGAGCAGAGTTCGGAGACTGTGGTGAGAAAAGACTGATACAGAAAGCAGAGGTTAGAGACTAGGATGCAGAAGGACCATTATAGAGTGCAGAAGGTGGAGACTGGGGTACAGAAGGACTGTTATGGAGAGCAGAGATTGGAAATTGGGGAGCAGAAGGACTGTTTCAGAGAACAGAGGTTGGAGACTGGGTTGCAGCAGGGCCGTTGAAGAAAGCAGAGGTTGGAGACTGGGTTGGAGAAAAAATGTTACAGAGAGCAGAGTTTGGAAACTGGAGTGCAGAAGTACCTCACAGAGAACAAAGGTTGAAGACTGGGGTTCAGAAGAAGTGTTAAGGAGAGGAGATGTTGGAGACTGTGGTGCAGAAGGATCGTTGCAGAGAGCAGAGGTTGGAGACTGGGGTGCATAAGGACGGTTGCAGAGAGCAGAGGTTGGAGAATGAGGTGCACAAAAATTGTCACAGAGAGCAGAGTTTGAAGAGTGAGGTGCAGAAGGATCGTTGAAGACAGGAGAAGTTGGAGATGGAGTTACAGAAGAATTGTTGCAGGGAGCAGAGGTGGAGACTGGCCTGCAGAAGGATCGTTACAGAGAGCAGAGGTGCGAGACTGGGGTGCAGAAGGACTGTTAGAGAGAGAACAGGTTAAAGACTGGGGTGAAGAAGGAATGTTGCAGAAAGCAGAGGTTGGCGACTGGGGTGCAGAAGGACTGTTGGAGAGAGCAGAGTTTGGAGACTGAGATGCAGAAGGACTGTTACACAGAGAAGACGTTGGAGATTGGGGTGAAGAATTATTATACAGAAAGCTGAGGTGAGAGCCTGTGGTGCAGAAGGACCGTTAAAGAGAGCATAGGTTGGAGCCTGGCATGTATAAGGACTGTTTCAGAGAGCAGAGTTTGGAGACTGTGGTGCAGGATGCCTGCTACAGAGAGCAGAGGTTGGAGACTGGAATGCAGAAGGACTGTTATAGAGAGCAGAGTTTTGAGGCTGGGTTGCAGAAGGATCTTACAGAGAGCAGAGGTTGGTGACTGAGGTGCAGGACGACTGTTACAGAGAGCAGTGGTTGGAGACTGGAATGCAGAAGGATCGTGCAGAGAATAGAGGTTTCTGCCTGAGGTGCAGAGGACTGTTACAGAGAGCAGAAGATGGAGACTGAGGTGCAGAAGGACGGTTACAGAGGGCAGAGTTTGGTGACTAAGGTGCAGAAGGGCTGTTTCAGAAACAAAGGTTGGAAATTGGGGTTTCCAGGGACCGTTACAGAGAGCAGAGGTTGGAGACTGCAGTATACAAAGACTGTAACAAAGAGCAGAGGTTGGAGAATATGGTGTAGAAGGACTGTTACAGAGAGCAGAGGTTGGAGACTGGGGTGCAGAAGGACTGTTACACAGAGCAGAGGTTGAAGACTGGGTTGTAGAAGGACTGTTGCAGAGAGCAGATGTTAGAGACTTGGGTGCAGAAGGAGTGTTTCAGAGAGCATAATTTGGAGACTGAGGTGCAGAAGGACTATTACAGAGAGCAGAGTTTGGAGCCTGGGGTGCAGAAGGACTGTTGGAGATAGCAGAGGTTGGAAACATGGGTGAAAAAAGACTGTTTCAGGGAGCAGGTGTTGGAGACATGGGTGCAGAAGAACTTTTTCCAAGAGTAGAATTTGGAGACTTATGTGCAGAAGACTGTTGCAGATAGAAAAGGTTGAAGACTGGGGTGCAGAAGGAATGATACAGAAAGCTGAGTTTGGAGACATGGGTGCAGAAGGACCATTAGAGAAAGCAGAGGTTGGAGACTGCAGTACAGAAGGACTGTTACAGAGAGAAGAGTTAAAAACTGGGGTGAAAAAGGATTGTTGCAGAGAGCAGAAGTTGCGGAGTGAGGTGCATACGGACTGTTACACAGAGCAGAGTTTGGAGACTGTGGTGCAGAAGCACTGATACAGAAAGCAGAGTTTGTAGACTGGGGTGAAGAAGAACCCTTACAGATAACAGTGGTTGAAGACTGCGGTACAGAAGAACTGTTGTTGAGAATAAGGTTGGAGACTGGGGTGCAGAGAGACGATTGCAGAGAGCAGAGGTTGGAGACTGGGGTGCAGAAGGAATGTTACAGAGAGCAGAATTTGAAAACTGGGGTACAGAAGGATCTTCCAGAGAGCAGAGTTTGGAGACTGGGTTGTAGAGAGACAGTTGCAGAGCAGACATTGGAGACTGGGGTGCAGAAGAATCGCTGCAGAGAGCAGATTATGGAGACTGGGGTATAAAAGGACTGTTCCAGAGAGCAGAGTTTGGAGACTGGCATGTAGAAGGACTTTTTCAGAAATCTGTTTTTGAAGACTGAGGTGCAGAAGGACTGTTTCAGAGAGCAGAGTTTGGAAACAGGGGTGCAGAAGGACAGATACAGAGAGCAGAGATTGGAGACTGAGGTGCAGAAGGAATGTTACAGAGAGCAGAGGTAGGAGACTTGTGTGCAGAAAAATCTTACACAGAGCAGAGGTTTGAGACTGGGGTGCAGAAGGACTGTTGCAGAGAGAAGTGGTTGGAGATTGGGATGCACAAGCATCATTACAGAGAGTAGCTGTTGGAGACTGGGGTGAAAAATGCCTCTTACATAGAGCAGTGGTGGGATACTGGGGTGAAGAAGGCCTATTACAGAGAGCAGAATTTTGAGACTGGGGGGGGGGCAGAAGGAGTGTTTAAGTGAGCAGAGTTTGCAGACTTTGTTTAAAAGGGTCTTACAGAAAGCAGAGTTTGGAGACTGATGTACAAAAGGACTGTTACAGAGAGCAGAGTTTGGAGACTTGGGTGCAGAAGGATTGTTGCAGAGAGCAGAGTTTTCAGACTGAGGTACAGAAGATCTGTTGCAGAGAGCAGATATTGGAGACTGGGTGCACATGGACTGTTGCAGCGACCATAGGTTGGAGACAGGGTTTGTTACAGAGTGCAGAGGTTGGAGACTGTGGTCCAGAAGGACAGATACAGACAGCAGAGTTTAGAGACTTGGGTGAAAAATGCCTGTTAAAGAGAGCAGAGCTTTGAGACTGGGGTGCACGAGGACTGATACAGAGAACAGAGTTTAAAGTTTGGGTTGCAGAAGGATCTTACAGAGAGCAGAGTTTGGAGACTGAGGTGCAGAAGCACTGTTACAAAGAGTAGAGTTTGGAGACTGAGTTGCAGAAGGATCGTAGCAGAGAGCAGAGCTTGAAGACTGGGTTGCAGAAGGACTGTTGCAGAGAGCAGAGGTTTTAGACTGGGGTGTAGAAGGACTGTTGCAGTTAGGAGAGGTAGGAGATTGGGATCAAGAAGGACCCTTAACGAGAGCAGTGGTTGGAGACTGCAGTACAGAAGGACTGTTATAGAGAGCAGAGGTTGGAGACTGGGATGTAACAGAACTGTTGCAGAGAGTAGATGTTGGAGACTATGGTGCAGAAGGATTGATGCATAGAACAGAGGTTAGAGACTGGGGTGCAGAAGGACCGTTGAAAAGAGCAGAGGTTGGAGACTGGGGTGGAGAAAAATCTTACAGTGAGCAGAGGTTGGAGTCTGAGATGCAGGAGGACTGTGATAGAGAACAGACGTTGAAGACTGGGGTGCAGAAGGATTGTTGCAGACAGCAGAGGTTGGACACTAGAGTGCAGAAGGACTCTTTCTGAGAGCAGAGGTTGGAGACTGAGGTGCAGAAGGACTGGTACTGAGAGAAGATTTTGGAGACTGTGGTCCAGGACTGATACAGAAAACAGATGTTGGAGACTGGGGTGCAGAATGATTCTTGCAGACAGCAGAGGTTGGAGACTGGGTTGCAGAAAGACTGTTGCATAGAGCAAAGGTTGGAGACTGTGGTTCAGAAGGACTGATACAAAAGGAGAGTTTGGAGACTGGGGTGCAGAAGGACTGTTACAGAGAGCAGAGTTTTGAGACTGCGGTGCAGAAAGACTGTTGCAGAGAACACAGGTTGGAGACTGGGGTGCATAAGGATCGTGGCAGAGAGCACAGTTTTCAGACTGAGGTGCAGAAAGACTAATGTAGAGAGCAGATGTTGGAGACTGGGCTTCATAATGACTGTGGCATAGAACAGAGGTTGGAAACTTGTGTGCATATTGACTGTTCCAGAGAGTAGATGTTGGAGACTGGGGTGCAGAAAGCCTTTTACATAGATCAGAATTTGGAGAAGCGGTGCAGAAGGACTGTTACAGAGAGCAGAGTTTGAAGATTGGTTTGCAAAAGGATCTTACAGAGAGTAGAGTTTGGAGACTGAGATGCAGAATAACAGTTACATAGAGTTGAGTTTGAAGAATGACCTTCAGAAGTACAATTGCAGAGGGCAGAGGTTGAAGACTGAGGTGCAGAATGACTGATAGAGAATACAGAGTTTTGAGACTGGGTTGCAGAAGTACCATTACAGAGAGCAGAGGTTGGCGACTGAGGTGCCGATAGAACGTTGAAGGTAGCATCGGTTGGAGACTGGGGTGCAGAAGGTTCTTACAGAGAGCAGAGGTTGGAGACTAGGATGTAGTAGGACTGTTGTAGAGAGCAGACGTTGGAGACTGGGGTGCAGAAAGATTGTTGCAGAGAGTAGAGTTTGGAGACTGGGGTACAGAAGCATATTAAAGCGAGAAGAGGTTGGAGACTGGGGTTAATAAGGACTGCTGCAGAGAGCAGAATTTGGAGACTGGGGTGTAGAAGGATTGTTACAGAGAGCAGAGGTTGGATACTGGGGTGCAGAAGGACTTGTGCATAGAGCAGAAGTTGGAGATTTGGGTTCAGAAGAAACTGTTGCAGAGAGCAGATGTTGGAGACTGAGATGCAGAAAGACTGTTATAGAGAGCAGAGGATTGATACAGAAGTGCAGAAGAAATGATTCAAGAAGCAGAGGTTGAAGACTGGGGTACAGGAGGACCATTACAGAGAGAAGATGTTGGAGTCTTTAGTACAGAACACTCTTACAAAGAGCAGAGGTTGGAGACTGGGGTGCAGAAGAACTGTTGCAGAGAGTAGATGATGGAGACTGGGGTCGAGAAAAACTGTAGAAGAGAGACTAAGGTGCAGAACGACAATTACACAGAGCAGAGGTTGGAGACTGGAGTGCAGAAAGACTGATACAGAAAGCAGAGTTTGGAGATTCGGGTGCAGAAGTATCCTTACAGAGAGCAGAGTTTCGAGAATGCAGTACAGAAGGACTCTTACAGAAAGCAGAGTTTGGAAACTGGGGTGGAGAATGACTGTTGAAGATAGAAGATGTTGGAGACTGGGATGCAGAAGGAATGTTGCAGAGAGCAGATGATTGAGACTGGGGTGCACAAGGACTGTTGCAGAGAGCAGAGGTTGCAGACTGAGTTGCAGAAGGACTCTTACAGACGGCAGAATTTGAAGACTGTGGTGCACAACGACAGATACAGAAAGCAGAGGTTAGATACTGGGGTGCATAAGAACCCTTACAGAGAACAGAGGTTGGAGACTGCGGTACCGAGAGAAGAGGTTGCAGACTGGGGTGCAGATGGATTATTGCAGAGAGCAGAGTTTTTAGACTGAAGTACAGAAGAACTGTTGCAGAGAGCAGATGTTGAAGACTGGGGTTCACAAGGACTGTTGCAGCGAGCAGAGGTTTGTGTCTTTGGTGCCAAAGGATCTTTGCAGAGAGAAGAGGTTAGACACTGAGGTGAAGAAGGATCCTTGCGGAGAGCAGAGGTTTGAGACTGCGGTGTAGAATGATCATTACAGAGAGCAGAATTTCGAGACTGGGGTTTCAGAAGGAACGTTGCAGTGAGTAAGGGTTGGAGACTTGGGTGCAGAAGGAATGTTGCAGAAAGCAGAGTTTGGAGACTGGGGTGCAGAAGGACTTATTGAGAAAGCAGATGTTGGAGACTGGGGTGCAGAAGGATCGTTATAGAGAACAGAGGTTGGAGAATCTGGTACAGAGGACTGTTACAGAGATTATAGTTTAAAAACTGGGGTGCAGAAGACTGTTGCAGAAAACAGAGGTTAGAGACTGGGGTGCAGAATAACCGTTGCGAAGAGCAGAGTTTGGAGACTGAGGTGCAGAATTATTGTTACAGAGAGCAGAGTTTGGAGACTGGGTTGCAGAAGAACTGTTATAGTGAGCAGCGGTTGGAGACTGGTGTGCAGAAGGATCTTGCAGAGAGCAGAGGTTGGAGACTGGGGTGAAGAAAGACTGCTGCAGAGAGCAGAATTTGGAGACTGGGCTGCAGAAGGATTGTTACAGAGAGTAGAGTTTGGATACTGGGGTGCAGAAGGACTTGTGCATAGAGCAGAAGTTGGAGGATTTGGGTGCAGAAGGAACCGTTGCAGAGAGCAGAGGTTGAAGACTGAGGTGCAGAAGGACTGTTAGCAGAGGATTGAGACAGGGGTGCAGAAGAAATGATTAAAAAGCAGAGGTTGAAGACTGGGGTACAGGAGGACCATTAGAGAGAGCAGAGTTTGGAGTCCTTTAGTAAAGAAGGACTCTTACAAAGAGCAGAGGTTGGAGACTGGGTGCAGAAGGACTGTTGCAGAGAGTAGATTATGGAGACTGGGGTCAGAAAAACTGTAGCAGAGAGCAGACGTTAGAGACTAAGGTGCAGAAGTACAGTTACACAGAGCACAGTTTAGAGACTGGGGTGCAAAAGGACTGATACAGAAAGCAGAGTTTGGAGATTCGGGTGCAGAAGTATCCTTACAGAGAGCAGAGTTTCGAGAATGCAGTACAGAAGGACTCTTACAGAGAGCAGAGTTTGGAGACTGGGGTGGTGAAGGAATGTTGCAGAGAGCAGAGGATGGAGACTGGGGTGCGCAAGGACTGTTGCAGTGAGCAGAGGTTGCAGACTGAGTTGCAGAAGGACTCTTAAACACGGCAGACTTTGGAGACTGTGGTGCAAAATGACTGATATAGAGGTTGGATACTGGGGTGCATAAGGACCCTTACGGAGAATAGAGGTTGGAGACTGCGGTACAGAAAGACTGTTACCGAGAGAAAGAGGTCGGAGACTGGGGTGCAGAAAGAACTGATGTAGAGAACAGAGGTTTGAGACTGGGGTGCAGACAGATCATTGGGTCGAGCAGTGTATGGAGACTAGGGTATAGAAGGACTGCTGCAGAGAGAAGATGTTGGAGACTGGAGTGTAGAAGGACTGTTGCAGAGAGAAGACGTTGGAGACTGGGGTGCAGAAGGATCGTTTGGGCTAGCAGAGTATGGAGACTGGGGTGTAGAAGGACTGTTACAGAGAGCAGAGTTTGGAGACTGGTTTGTCGAAGGACTGTTTCAGAGAGCAGATCTTAGAGGCTTGGCCGCAGAAGGACTGTTGCATAGAGCAGAGATTGGAGACTGAGGTACAGAAGAACTGTTACAGATAGTAGAGGTTGGAGACTGGGTGCAGATGGATTATTGCAGAGAGCAGAGTTTTCAGACTGAGGTACAGAAGAACTGTTGCAGAGAGCAGATGTTGGAGACTGGGGTTTACAAGGGACTGTTGCAGAGAGCAGAGGTTTGATACTGGCGTGCAAAAGGATCTTTGCAGAGAGAAGAGGTTGGACATTGAGGTGCAGAAAGATCATTGCGGAGAGCAGAGTTTGGAGACTGGGGTGAAGAAGGATCATTACAGAGAGCAGAGTTTGGAGACAGGGGTGCAGAAGGAATGTTGCAGTGAGCAGAGGTTGGAGACTTGGGTCCAGAAGGACTGTTGCAGAAAGCACAGTTTGGAGACTGGGGTGCAGAAGGACTGTTGCAGAGAGCAGAGGTTAAAGACTGGTGTGCAGAAAGACAGTTACAGATAGCAGATCTTGGAGACTGGGGTGCAGATGGACTGATAGAGAGAGCAGAGGTTGGACACTGGAGTGCAGAAGGACTGTTACAGAGAGCACAATTTGGAGACTGGGGTGATGAAGGACTGTTACACAGAGCAGAGTTTGGAGTCTGGGTTGCAGAAGGATCTTACAGAGAGCAGAGATTGGAGACTGAGATGCAGAAGCACTGGTTACATAGAGTAGATGTTGGAGACTGAGGTGCAGAAGGACCGTTGCAGAGAGCAGAGGTTGGAGACTGAGGTGCAGAAGGATTGTTACAGAGAGCAGAGGTTGGAGACAGGGGTGCAGAATGACTGATGCAGAGAGCAGAGGCAGAGGTTTTAGACTGGGATGTACAAGGACTGTTGCAGACAGTAGAGGTTGGAGATTGGGGTCCAGAAGGACTGTAGCAGAGAGCAGAGGTTGGAGACTAAGGTGCAGAAGGATAGTTACACAGAGCAGAGATTAGATACTGGATTGCAGAAGGACTGATACAGAAAGCAGAGGCTGGAGACTCTGGTGCAGAATTACCCTTACAGAGATTGCAGACTGAGTTGCAGAAGGACGGTTACAGAGGGCAGAGTTTGGAGACTGTGGTTCAAAACGACTGATACAGAAAGCAGAGGTTGGATACTGGGGTGAATAAGGACCCTTAAAGAGAACAGAGGTTGAAGACTGTGGAACAGAAAGACTGTTACAGAGAGCATAGGTTGGAGTCTGGGTTGCAGAAGAACCGATGTAGAGAACAGAGTTTGGAGACTGGGGTGCAGAAGGACCGTTGGGGTGATCAGAGTATGGAGACTTGGGTGTAGAAGGACTGTTGAAGAGAGCAGTGATTGGAGACTGAGTTACAAAAGGACTGTTACAGAGAGCAGAAATTTTAGACTGGGGTACAGATGGATTATTGCAGAGAGCAGAGTTTTCAGACTGAGGTATAGAAGAACTGTTGCAGGACGCAGATGTTGGAGACTGGGGTTCACAAGGACTATTGCAGCTAGCAGAGGTTTCAGACTTGGATGCAGAAGGCCTTTTACAGAGAGCAGTGGTTGGAGACTGGGTGCAGAAGAACTGGTACAGAGAGCAGGGTTTGCAGACTGGGATTCAGAAGAGTCTTATAGAGAGCAGAATTAGGAGACAGACGTTCAGAAAGACTGGTACAGAGAGCAGAGGTTGGAGACTTGGGTGCAGAGGGATTGTTGCAGAGAACAGATTTTTTAGACTGAGGTACAGAAGAATTGTTGCAGAAAGCACATGTTGGAGACTGGGGTGCAAAAGGATCGTTGCTGAGAGCATAGGTTGGAGACTGGGGTGCAGAAGGATCTTACAGAGAGCAGAGTTTTGAGACTGAGGTGCAGAAGCACTGTTACAGAGAGTAGAGGTTGGGGACTGAGGTGCAAAAGGACCCTTGCAAAGAGCAGAGGTTGGAGACTGAGGTGCAGAAGGATTGTTACAAAGAGAAGAGGTTGGAGAATGGGGTGCAGAAAAACTTTTGCTGAGAGCAGAGGTTCTAGACTGGGGTGTAGAAGGACTGTTGCAGAGAGTAGAGGTTGGATATTGTGGTCCAGAAATACTGTTACAGAGAGAACAGTTTGGAGACTGGGGTGGAGAAGGACTGCTGCAGAGAGCAGATGCTGGAGACTGGGGTTTAAAAGGAAAGTTGCAGAGAGCACAGGATGGATACTGGGGTGCATAAGTATTCGTGGCGTGAGCAGAGAATGGAGAATGGGGTGTAGAAGGACTGTTAAAGACAGCAGAGGTTGGAGACTAGGGTTTAGAAGGACTTTTTCAGAGAGCAGACGTTGGAGACTTGGGTGAAGAAGTATTGTTGCATAGAGCAGTGGATGGAAACTCAGATGCAGAAGACTGTTACAGAAAGCAGATTTTGAAGACTGGGGTACAGAATGACTGTTACAGAGAGCAGACTTTGGAGACTGGGCTGCAGAATGACCGTTGCAGAGAGCAGAGGTTGGAGGCTGAGGTACGGAAGTCCTGTTACGGAGAGAAGAGGTTGGAGCCTGGGGTCCAGAAGGACTGTTGCAGAGAGCAGAGGTTGGAGGCTGAGGTACGGAAGTCCTGTTAACGAGAGAAGAGGTTGGAGCCTTGGATGCAGAAGGACTGTTGCAAAGAGAAGAGGTTGAATACTGGGGTGAACATGGATGTTACAGAGAGAAAAATTTGAAGACTGAGGTGCAGAAGGACTGTTACAGAGAGTAGAGGTTGGGGACTGAGGTGCAAAAGGACCCTTGCAAAGAGCAGAGGTTGGAGACTGAGGTGCAGAAGGATTGTTACAAAGAGAAGAGGTTGGAGAATGGGGTGCAGAAAAACTTTTGCTGAGAGCAGAGGTTCTAGACTGGGGTGTAGAAGGACTGTTGCAGAGAGTAGAGGTTGGATATTGTGGTCCAGAAATACTGTTACAGAGAGAACAGTTTGGAGACTGGGGTGGAGAAGGACTGCTGCAGAGAGCAGATGCTGGAGACTGGGGTTTAAAAGGAAAGTTGCAGAGAGCACAGGATGGATACTGGGGTGCATAAGTATTCGTGGCGTGAGCAGAGAATGGAGAATGGGGTGTAGAAGGACTGTTAAAGACAGCAGAGGTTGGAGACTAGGGTTTAGAAGGACTTTTTCAGAGAGCAGACGTTGGAGACTTGGGTGAAGAAGTATTGTTGCATAGAGCAGAGGATGGAAACTCAGATGCAGAAGACTGTTACAGAAAGCAGATTTTGAAGACTGGGGTACAGAATGACTGTTACAGAGAGCAGACTTTGGAGACTGGGCTGCAGAATGACCGTTGCAGAGAGCAGAGGTTGGAGGCTGAGGTACGGAAGTCCTGTTACGGAGAGAAGAGGTTGGAGCCTGGGGTCCAGAAGGACTGTTGCAGAGAGCAGAGGTTGGAGGCTGAGGTACGGAAGTCCTGTTAACGAGAGAAGAGGTTGGAGCCTTGGATGCAGAAGGACTGTTGCAAAGAGAAGAGGTTGAATACTGGGGTGAACATGGATGTTACAGAGAGAAAAATTTGAAGACTGAGGTGCAGAAGGACTGTTGCGGAGATCAGAGGTAGTAGACTGGGGTGCAGTAGGATCATTGCAGAGAGCAGAGGTTGGAGACTGGGGTGCAGTAGGATCGTTGCACAGTGCAGATTTTGGATACTGGCGTGCAGAAGGCCTGTTATAGAGAGGAGAGTTTGAAGACTGAGGTGCACAAAGACTGTTATAGAAAGCAGAGTTTGGAGACTGGGTTGCTGAAGAATCTTACATAGAGCAGAGTTTGCAGACTAGGTGCAGGTGGACTGTTACAGAGAGCAATGTTTGGAGACTGGGGTGCAGAAGGATCGTTCAGAGAACAGAGGTATCAGACTGAGGTGCAGAAGGACTGTTACAGAGCAGAGGTTGGAGACTGAGGTGTAGAAGGACTGTTACAGAGAGCAGAGTTTGGATACTGAGGTATAGAAGGACTGTTACAGAAAGAAGTGGTTAGAAATTGGGGTGCAGAAGGACCGTAACAGAGACCAGAGTTTGGAGACTGCGGTATAGAAAAATTGTAACAGAGAGCAGAGGTTGTAGACTGAGTTGCTTAATAATAGATGCAGAGCACAGAGGTTTGAGACTGGGTTTTAGAAGGATGTACAGAGAGCAGAGGTTGAAGAGTGAAGTGCAGAAGGACTGTTACAGAGAGTAGAGGTTTGAGACTGAGGTTCAGTAGGACCGTTGCAGAGATCAGAATTTGGAGACTGGGGTGCAGTAGGATCATTGCAGAGAGCAGAGGTTGGAGATTGGGATGCAGAAGGATCGTTGCAGAGAGCAGAGTTTGGAGACTAGGTTGCTGAAGGATCTTACAGAGAGCAGACGTTAGAGACTGATTTGCAGGTGTACTGTTACAGAGAGCAGTGGTTGGAGACTGGGGTGCAGAAGAATCATGCAGAGAGAAGAGGTTTCAGACTGAAGTGCAGAAGGACTGTTACAGAGAGCAGAGGTTGAATACTGAGATGTAGGAGGACTTTTACAGAAAGCAGATGTTGGAAATTGGCGTGCAGAAGGATCGTTAAAGAGAGCAGAGTTTTGAGACTGCGGTTTAAGACTGTTACCGAGAGTAGAGGTTAAAGACTGGGATGCAGAAGGACTCTTACAGAGAGCACAAGTTGGAGGCTGAGGTGCAGAAGGATGGATACAGAGAACAGAGTTTGGATACTGGGGTTCAGACAGGCTGATACAGAAAGCAGAGTTTGAAGACAGGGGTGTAGAAGAACCGAAACAGAGAGCAGAGGTTGGACACTGCGGTACAGAAGGACTGTTACAGAGAGAAGATCTCCAAGACTGGGGAGCAGAAAGACTATTGCAGAGAGAATAGGTTGGAGAATGAGGTGCAGAAGGACTGTTACACCGAGCAGAGTTTGGAGACTGGGGTGCAGAAGGACTGTTACAGAGAGCAAAGTTTGAAGACTGTGGTGCAGAAGGACTGTTACTGAGAGCAGAGTTTGGAGACTGGGTTCAGATTGATGTAACTGAGAGCAGAGTTAGGAAACTGGGGTGCAGAAGGACTGTTACACAGAGCAGAGGTTGGAGGCTGGGTTGCAGAATTCCTGTTACAGAGAGCAGAGGTTGGAGATTGTTGTGCAGAAGGACTGTTACAGAGTGTAGAGGTTAGAGACTGGGATGCAGAAGGACTCTTACAGAGAGCACAAGTTGGAGACTGAGGTGCAGAAGGATGGATACAGAGAACAGAGTATGGATACTTGGGTTCAGACAGGCTGATACAGAAAGCAGAGTTTGAAGACAGGGGTGTAGAAGAACCGAAACAGAGAGCAGAGGTTGGACACTGCGGTACAGAAGGACTGTTACAGAGAGCAGATCTCTGAGACTGGGGAGCAGAAAGACTGTTGCAGAGAGAACAGGTTGGAGAATGAGGTGCAGAAGGACTGTTACACAGAGAAGAGGTTTTAGACTGGGTTGCAGAAGTCCTGTTACAGAGAGCAGAGGTTGGAGATTGTTGTGCAGAAGGACTATTACAGAGTGCAGAGTTTAAAGACTGGGTTGCAGAAGGATCAAACAGAGGGCAGAGTTGGGAGACTGAGGTGCAGAAGAACTGTTACAGAGAGCAGAGGTAGGATATTGGGGTTAAGAAGGGTCGTTGCAGAGAGCAGAGTTTTCAGACTGAGGTGCAGAATGACTGTTGCAGAGAGCAGATGTTAGAGACTGGCGTGCAGAAGGACTGTTGCAGAGAGCAGAGGTTAAAGACTGAGGTGCAGAAGGACTCTTACAGAGAGCAGAGGTTGGAAACTGGGGTACAGAAGAACTGATACAGAAAGCAGAGTTTGGAGTATGGGGTGCAGAAAAACCGTTACAGAGAGCAGAGGTTGGATACTGCAGTATAGGAGGACTGTTACAGAGAGCAGTGTTTGAAGACTGGGGTGCAAAATTATTGTAGCAGAGAGCAGATGTTGGTAACTACGGTGCAGAAAAACTATTGCAGAGAGCAGAGTTTAGAGACTGGGGTGCAGAATGACGCTTTTGGAGAGCAGAGGTTGGAGACTGGGGTGCAAAAGGACTGTGACAGAGAGCAGAGTTTGGAGACAGGGGGGCAGAAAGATCTTACAGAGAGCAGAATTTGGAGACTGAGGTGCAGAAAGACTGTTGCAGAGATCAGATGTTGGAGACTGGGGTGCAGTAGGATCATTGCAGAGAACAAAGGTTGAAGACTGGGGTGCAGAAGGATCGTTGCAGAGAGCAGAGGATGGAGAGTGGGGTGCAGAAGGCCTGCTATAGAGAGCAGAGTTGTGAGACTGGAGTGCAGAAGGCCTGTTACAGAGAGGAAAGGTTGGAGACAGGGGTTCAGAGAAACTGTTACAGAGAGCAGAGTTTGGAGACTGGTTTGCTGAAGGAACTTACAGAGAGCAGATGTTGAAGACTGAGGTGCAGGTGGACTATTACAGAGAGCAGTGTTTGGAGACTGGGGTTCAGAAGAATTGTGGAGAGCAAAGCTTTCAGACTGAGGTGCAGAATTACTGTTACAGAGAGAAGAGGTTGGAGACTGAGGTGTAGAAGGACTGTTACAGAGAGCAGAGTTTGAGACTGACGTGCAGAAGGACTGTTACAGAAAGCACAGGTTGAAGACTGAGGTGCAGAAAGATAAAAAACAAAGAGCAGAGGTTGGAGACTCGGGTTCAGAAGTACTGATTCAAAAAGCAGAGGTTGGAGACTGGGTTGTAGAACGACCTTTACAGAGAGAAGAGGTTGGAAACTGCGGTCTGTTACAGAGAGCAGATCTCAGAAACTGGAGAGCAGAAGGACTGATGCAGAGGAGAGAGGTTTGAGACTGGGATTGGAAAAGAAATTTTACAGAGAGCAGAGTTTGAAAACTGGAGTGCAGAAGGATCTTACAGAGAGCAGATGTTGGAGACTGTATTGACGAAGGACTTTTGCAGAGACCAGATGTTGGAGACTGGGGTCCATAAAGTTCGTTGCAGAGAGCAGAGTTTGGAGACTTGGGTGCAGAAAGACTGTTGCAGAGAGCAGATGTTGGTGACTGGGGTGGAGAAGGTCTGTTGCAAACAGCAGATTTTAGAGACTGGGGTACAGAAGGACTGTTACAGAGAGCAGCATTTGGAGACTGGGGTTCAGATGGATGTTACAGAGAGCAGAGTTTGCAGATTGGGGTGCAAAAGGACAGTTGCAGAGAGCAGATGTTGGAGACTTGGGTGCAGAAGAATCGTTGCAGAGACAAGAGGTTGGAGACTGGGGAGCAGAAGGCCTATTACATAGAGCAGAGGTTGGCGACTGAGGTGCAGAAGGACTGTTTCAGAGATCAGAGGTTGGAGACTGGGGTTTAGTTGGATCATTGCATAGAGCAGAGTTTGGAGACTGGCGTGCAGAAGGCCTGTTACAGAGAGAAGAGTTTGGAGACTGGGGTGCAGAAAAAACTGTTATAGAGAGCAGTGTTTGGAGACTGGGTTGCTGAAGGATCTAACAGAGAGCAGTGGTTGGAGACTGAGCTGCAAGTGGACTGTTACAGAGAGCAGTGGTTGGAGACTGAGGTGCAGAAGGACTGTTACAGAGAGCAGAGTTTGGAGACTTGGGTGTAGAAGGACTATTACAGAGAGCATAGGTTGGAGACTGGGGTTCAGATGGATCTTACAGAGAGCAGAGTTTGGAGACTAGGGTTCAAAAGGACTGTTGAAGAGAGCAGATGTTAGAGACTGGGGTGAAGAAGATTCGTTGCAGAGAGAAGAGGTTGGAGACTGGGGTGCAGAAGGCCTGTTACAGAGAGCAGAGGTTGCAGACTGGGTTGCAGAAGTCCTGTTACAGAGAGCAGAAATTGGAGACTGTTGTGCAGAAGGACAGGTACAAAGTGCAGAGTTTAAAAACTGGGTTGCAGAAGGATCTTACAGAGAGCAGAGTTTGGAGACTGAGGTGCTGAAGGACTGTTACAGAGAGCCGAGGTAGGAGACAGGGGTGCAATAGGATCCTTGCAAAGAGCAGAGTTTTATGACTGAGGTGCAGAAGGACTGTTGCAGAGAGCAGATGTTGGTAACTAGTGTGCATAAAGATTGTTGTAGAGAGCAGAGGTTTGAGACTCGGGTGGAAAAGGACTGTTTCAGAGAGTAGAGGTTTGAGACTGAGGTGCGGAAGTCCTGTTACAGAGCGCAGAGTTTGGAGACTCAGGTGCAGAAGGACTGTTACAGAGAACAGAGGTTGGATACAGGGGTGCAGAAGCGTCTTCCCGACAGCAGAATTTGAAGTCTGAGGTGCAGATGGATTGTTACAGAGAAGAGAGGTTGGAGACTGGGGTGTAGAAGGACAGTTATAGAGGGCAGATTTTTGAGACTGGGCTGCTTAAGGATCTTACAGAGAGCAGAGGTTGGAGACTGAGGTGCAGGTGGACTTTTACAGAGAGCATTGGTTGCAGACGGAGGTGCAGAAGGACCATGCAGAGAGGAGAGGTGTCAGACTGAGGTGCAGAAGGACTGTTACAGAGAGCAGAGGTTGGAGACTGAGGTGTAGAAGTACTGTTAGAAAGAGCAGAGTTTGCAGACTGAGGTGCAGAAGGACTGTTACAGAAAGCAGATGTTGGAATTTGGGGTGCAGAATAACCATTACAAAGACCAGACATGGGGACTGCGGTATAGAAAAACTGTTACAGAGAGCACAGGTTGGAGACTGGGGTGTAGAAGGAATTTTTACAGAGAGAACAGATTAAAGACTGAGGTGCAGAAGGATAGACACAGAGAGCAGAGCTATGAGACTGGTGTTCAGAAGGAGTGATACAGAAATCAAAGTTTGGAGACTGGGTTGCCGAAGGAATGTTACAGGGAGCAGATGTTGGAGACTGGGGAGCCAAAGGACTGTTGCAGAGGACAGAGGTTGGAGACTGGGGTGCTGCAGGACACTTGCAGAAAGCAGAGGTTAAAGTCTGGTTTGGAGAAGGAATGTTACAGAGAGAAGAGTTTGGAAACTGGAGTGCAAAAGGATCTTACAGAAAGCAGAGGTTAGAGACTGTGGTGCAGAAGGACTCTTCATGAGAGCAGAGGTTGGAGACTGGGGTCCAGAAGGATTGTTGCAGAGAGCAGAGTTCGAGGACTGGGGTGCAGAAGTACGGTTGCAGAGAGCAGAGGTAGGAGACTTGGGTACAGAAGGAAAGTTGAAAAGAGAAGAGGTTGGAGACTGGAGTGCAGAAGGACTGTTACAGAGAGCAGAGGTAGGAGACTGAGGTGCAAACGGACTGTTGCAGAGAGCAGACTTTGGAGATTGGGCTGCAGAAGGACTGTTGCAGAGAGAAGAGGTTGGAGACTGGGCTGCAGAAGGACTGTTGCAGAGAGCAGTTGTTGGAGACTGTGCTGCAGAAGGAATGTTGCAGAGAGCATATGTTGGAAACTGGGGTGCAGAAGGACTGTTACAGAGAACAGAGGTTGGAGACTGGGGTTCAGATGAATCTTACAGGGAGCAGAGTTTGGAGACTGGGGTGCAACAGGACTGTTGCAGAGAACAGAGATTGGATACTGGGGTGGAGAAGGACTGTTACAGAACAAAGTTGCTGGAAATTGGGTTGCAAAAGGACCGTAAGAAATACCAGAGTTTGGAGACTGCGGTATAGAAAAACTGTAACAGAGAGCAGAGGTTGGAGACTGAGGTGCTAAAGGATAGATACAGAGAGCAGAGGTTTGAGACTGGGGTTCAGAAGGACTGATACAGAAAGCAGAGTTTGGAGACTGGGGTGCAGAAGGACTGTTACAGAGAGCAGAACTTGGAAACAGTGGTGCAGAAGGACTGATAAAGAAAGCAGAGGATTGAGACTGGGGTGCAGAAGGAACATTACAGAGAGAAGAGGTTGAAGACTGCGGTACAAAAGGACTGTTACAGAGAGCAGAATTTAGAGACTGTGGAGAAGAAGAATTGTTGCCGAGAAAAGAGTTCGGAGACTGGGGTGCAGCAGGACCGGTGTGGAATCCAGAGGATGGAGACTGTAGTGGAAAAGTAATGTTACAGAGAGCAGAGTTTGAAAACTGGGATGCAGAAGAATCTTACAGAGAGCAGATGTTGGAGACTGGGGTGCAGAAGGACTGTTGCAGAGAGCAGATGTTGGAGACTGGGATGCAGAAGGATCATTGCAGAGAGCAGAGGTTGGAGACTGGGATGCAGAAGGATCATTGCAGAGAGCAGAGTTTCAAGACTGAGGCGCAGAAGGACTGTTGCAGAGAGCAGATTTTGGAGACTTGGGTGCAGAAGGACTGTTGCAGAGAGCAGATGTTGGAGACTGGGATGCAGAAGGATCATTGCAGAGAGAAGAGGTGCTCACTGGGGTGCAGAAGGACTGTTAAACAGAGCAGATGTTGGAGACTAGGGTGAAGAAGGACTGTTGCAGGGAGCAGGTGTTGGAGACTTATGTGCAGAAGGACTGTTTCTGATAGCAGATGTTGAAGACTGGGGTGCAGAAGACTGATACAGAAAGCAGTGGTTGGAGACTGAGGTGCAGAAGGACCGTTACAGAGAGCAGAGTTTGGAGACTAAAATACAGGAGGACTGTGGCAGAGAGTGGAGGTCTGAGACTGGAGTAGAGAAGAACTGTTTCAGAGTGCAGATGTTGGAGACTGGGGTGCAGAAGAACTGTTGCATAGAGCAGAGTTTGGAAACTGTGGTGCAGAAGAACTGTTGCAGATAACAGAAGTTGGAGACTGAGTTGCAGAAAGAATGTTACAGAGAGCAAATGTTGGAGACTAGGGTGCAGAATTACTAATAACAAAAGCAGAGGTTGAAGACTGGGGTGCAGCAGGACCGTTACAGAGAGCAGATGTGGGAGGCTGCAGTACAGAAGAAATTTTACATAGAGCAGAGTTTGGAGACTAGGGTACAGAAGGACTGTTGCAGAGAGCAGATGTTGTAGACTGTGGTTCAGAAGAACTGTAGTAGAGAGCAGAGGTTAGAGAATGGGGTGTAGAAGTAAGTTTGCAGAGAGCAGAGGTTGGAAACATTGGTGCAGAAGGATTGATAAAGAAATCAGAGGTTTGAGACTGGGATTCAGAAGGACTGCTACAGAGAGCAGAGGTTGAATACTGCGGTACAGAAGGACTTTTGCAGAGAGCAGAGGTTGAAGACTAAGGTGCAGAAAGACGGATAAAAAAAGCAGAGGTTGGAGACTGGCGTGCAAAAGGACCTTTACAGAGAGCAGAGTTTGGAGACTGTGGTACAGAAAGACTATTACAGAGAGCAGAGTTTGGAGACTGGGTAGCAGAAGGACTGTTGCGGAATACAGAGGTTCAAAACTGGGGTGCAGCAGGACCCTCGCAGAAAGCAGAAGTTAAAGAATGGCGTGGAGAAGGAATATTACTGAGAGCAGATTTTGGAAACTGGCGTTCAGAAGGATCTTTCAGAGAGCAGAGGTTGGAGAATGAGGTTAGGAAGGATCGTTTCTAAAGCAGAGTTTGGACACTGGGGTGCAGAAGAACTTTTGCAGAGAGCAGATGTTGGAGACTGGGGTGCAGAAGGATTGTTTAGAGAGCAGATGTTGGAGACTGGGGTGCAGAAGAACTCTTGCAGAGAGCAGAAGTTGAAGACTGAGGTGGAGAAGGACTACTTTAGAGAAAGAGGTTGGATACTGGGGTACAGAAGAATTGTTGCAGAGAGCAGAGGTTTAAGACTGAGGTACAGAGAGATCGTTTCAGAGAGCAGATGTGGAGACTTGGCTGCAGAAGGACTCTTACACAGAGCACAAGTTGCAGACTGGGTTACAGAAAGAATGTTGCAGACAGCAGAGGTTGGAGACTGGGGTGCATAAGGACTGTTGCAGATAGCAGAGTTTAGATATGAGGTTCAGAAGGACTGTTACAGAAAGCAGAGTTTGTAGACTGGGGAGCAGAAGGACTGACAGAGAAAGCAGACGTTGGAGACTGGGGTGCAGAAGGATAATTACAGAGATCAGAGTTTGGAAAATGCAGTACAGAACGACTGTTACAGAGAGCGGAGGTTGGCAAGTGGAGTGCAGAAGGAGTGTTGCAAAAAACAGAGTTTGGAGACTGAGGTGCAGAAGTACTGTTACAGAGAGCAGAGTTTTTAGACAAGGGTGCAGAAGGATCTTACAGAGAGCAGAGTTTGAAGACTGAGGTGCAGCAGGACTCTTAAAGAGAGCAGAGGTTGGAGACTTTGGTGCAGAACGCCTGTTATGAAGAGCAGAGTTTGGAGAAGGGCTCCAGAAGGGACTGTTACAGATGGCAGAGTTTAGAGACTTGGATGCAGAAGGATTTTACAGAGAGCAGATGTTGGAGACTGAGGTGCACAAGGACTGTTACAGAGAGTAGAGATTGGAGACTGAGTTTCAGAAGGAACGTTGCAGACAACAGAAGTTGGAGACTGGGGTGCAGAAGGATCGTTGCAGACAGCAGAGTTTTCAGACTGAGATGCAGAAAGGACTGTTACAAAGAGCAGAGGTTGAAGACTGAGGTTAAGAAGGACATTTACAGGGAGCAGATGTGGGAGACAGGGGTGCAGGACTGATACAGAGCAGAAGTTGGTGACTGAGGTACAGAAGGACTGTTACAGAGAGCAGAGGTTTGAGACTCGGGTGCAGAAGGATAATTGCAGAGAGCAGAGTTTTCAGACTGAGGTAGAGAAAAACTTTTGCAGAGAGCATATGTTGGAGATTGAGGTGCACATGGACTGTTGCAGCGAGCAGAGGTTGGAGACTAGGGTGCAGAAAGATCGTTGCAGAGAGCAGAGGTTGGAGACTGCAGTGCAGAAGGCCTTTTACAGAGAGCAGAGTTTGGAGAGTGAGGTGCAGAAGGACTGTTACAAAGAGCAGAGTTCGGAGACTAGGTTGCAGAAGAATCTTACAGAGAGCAGAGGTTGGAGACTGAGGTGCAGAAGCACTGTTACAGAAAGTAGAGTTTGGAGACTCAGGTGCAGAAAGACCGTTGCAGAGAGTAGAGGTTGGAGACTGTGGTGCAAAAGGATTGTTACAGAGAGCAGAGGTTAGAGACTGGGGTGCAGAAGGACTGATACAGAAAGCAGAGGTTGGAGACTTGGATGCAGAAGTACCCTTACAGTGAGCAGACGTTGGAGAATGCAGTACAGAAGGTCTGTTACAGAGAGCAGCGGTTGGAGACTGGGGTTGAGAAGGACTGTTGCAGAGAAGTGATTGGAGACTGAGGTACAGAAAGACTGATACAGAGAGCAGAGTTTGGAGACTGGGGTGCAGAATAACTGTTGTAGAGATCAGAGGTTGGAGACTGGGTTTCAGAAAGATCTTACAGAGAACAGAGTTAGGACACTGAGGTGCAGAAGGACTTTTGCAGAGACCAGAGGTTGAAGATTGGGGCGCAGAAGGACTGTTGCAGAGAACAGAGGTTAAAGTCTGAGATGCAGAGGGACTGTTACAGAGAGCAGAGTTTGGAGACTTGGGTGAAAAATGACTCATACTTAACACAGACTTTGGAAACTCGGGAGCAGAAGGACCAATACAGAGAGCAGAATATATAGACTGCAGTACAGAAAGACTGTTACAGAGAGCAGAGTTTGAAGATTGTGGTGCAGAAGGCCTGTTACACAGATGAGAGTTGGGAGAAGGGGCTCAGAAGGACTGTTATAGAGGGCAGAGTTTGTACACTGGGTTGCAGAAGGATCTTACAGAGAGCAGATGTTGGAGACTGAGGTGCAGAAGGACTTTTACAGAGAATAGAGGTTGGAGACTGAGGCAAAGAAGGATTGTTACAGAGAGCAGAGTTTCGAGACTGGAGTGCAGATGGACTCTTGCAGATAGCAGAGGTTGGAGACTGGGGTGTGGAAGGACTGTTGCAGGGACAAGAATTTGGAGACTGGGGTTCTGAAGGACTGTTGCAGATATCAGATGTAGGAGACTGAGATTCAGAAGAACTGTCACAGACAGAAAAGTTTGGAGACTGGGGTTCAAAAGGATTGTTATAGAGAACAGAGTTTGGAGACTGGGGTGCAGAAGTGCTGTTACAGAGAGCAGACTTTGGAGATTGGGTTGCAGAAGGATCTTAAGAAGAGCAGAGTTGGAGACTGAGGTGCAGAAGGACTGTTACAGAGCGCATTGGTTGGAGTCTGGGATGCAGAAGGATCATTGCAGACAGCAGTGTTTCCAGACTAAGGCACAAAAGGACTGTTGCAGAGAGCAGATGTTGTAGAGCTGGGTGCAGAAGGACTGTTGCAGAGAGCAGATGTTGGAGACTGGGATGCAGATGGATCATTGCAGAGAGCAGAGTTTGGACACTGGGGTGCAGAATGACTGATACAGAGAGCAGAGTTTGGAGACTGGGGTGCAGAAAAATATTACGTAGAGCAGAATTTGGAGACTGCGGTGTAGAAGGATTGTTACAGAGAGCAGACATTGGCGACTGGCGTGCAGTAGGATTATTGCAGAGAGCAGAGGTTGGAGATTGGTGATCAGAAGGATCATTGCAGAGAGCAGAGGTTGGAGACATGGGTGCAAACGGACGGTTGCAGAGAGCAGATGTTGGAGACTGGGATGCAGAATAACTGTTACACAGAGGAGAGGTTGAAGACTGCAGTAAAGAAGGACTGTTGCAGAGAGCAGAGGTTGGAGACTGGGGTTCAGAAGGACTGTTACAGAGAGCAGAGGTTAGAGACTCAGTTGCAGGAGGACTGTTACAGAAAGCAGAGTTTAGAGACTGTGGTGCACAAGGATCCTTGCAGAGATCAGAGTTTTTAGACTGATGTACAGAAAGACTGTTGAAGAGAGCAGATGTTGGCGACTGGGGTGCAGAAGGATCATTGCAGTGAGCAGAAGCTAGAGACTGGGGTGCCTTAGGATTATTGCAGAGGTCAGAGTTAGGGAACTGAGGTGCAGTTGGATTGTTACAGAGAACAGAATTTGGATACTGGTGTGTAGAAAGACTGTTTCAGAGACCAGAGGTTGGAAACTGGGGTTTAGAAATACTGTGGCAGAGAGCAGAGGTTGGAGACTGGGGTGCAGAAGGACTGTTACAGAGAGCAGAGTTTGGAGACAGGGTTGCAGAAGGATCTTACTGAGAGCAGAGATTGGAGACTGAGTTGGAACAAGACTGTTGCAGAGAGCAGAGTTTGGAGACTGGGGTGCAGAAGGATCGTTGCCAAGAACCGATTTTTCAGACTCAGGTGCAGAAGAACTGTTGGAGATTACAGAGGTTGGAAACTTGGGTGCAGAAGGATCTTTGCAGAGAGCAGAGATTTGACACTGGGGTTGAGAAGGACTGTTACAGAGAACAGAGGTTGGAGACTGCGGTGCAGAAGGCCTGTTATAGAGAGCAGAGTTTGGTGAAAGGATGCAGAACGACTGTTACAGAGGGCAGAGTTTGGAGACTGGGTTGCAGAAAGATCTTACAGAGAGTAGAGGTTGGAGACTGAGGTGCAGAAAGACTCTTACAGAGATTAGAGGATAAAGATTGAGGTGCAGAAGTACCATTGCAGAGAGCAGAGGTGGAGACAGAGGTTCAGAAAGATTGTTACAGAGAGAAGTGGTTGGAGACTGGGGTTCAGAAGGACTTTTGCAGATAGCAGAGGTGGGAGAATGGGGTGAAAAAAGACTGTTGCAGGGTGCAGGTGTTTGAGACTTGGCTGCAGAAGGACTGTTGAAGAGAGCAGAATTTGGAGACTGAGGTGCAGAATAACTGTTACAGACAGCAGAGTTTGGAGACTGGGGTTCAGAAAGACTGATACAGAAAGCAGAGGTTGGAGACTATGGTGAAAAAGAACCGTTGCAGAGAGTAGAGTTCGGAGACTGACATACAGGAAAACTGTTATAGATAGTAGAGGTTGGAGAATGGTTTATAGAAGAACTGTTTCAGAGTCCAGATGTTGGATACTGGGGTTCAGAAGAACTGTTACTGAGAGCAGAGTTTGGAGACTGGGGTGCAGAAGAACTGTCGCCGAGAGCAGGGGTTGGAGACTGAGGTGCAGAAAGAATGTTACAGAGAGCAATGTTTGGAGACTGGGGTGCAGAATTACTGATAAAGAAAGCACAAGTTGAGACTGGGGTGCAAAAGAACCGTTACAGAGAGCAGAGGTTAGAGAATGGGGTGCAGAAGTAAGGTTGCAGAGTTCAGAGGTTTGAGACAAAGGTGCAGAAGGACTGTTACAGAAAGCAGAGGTTGGAATCCGTGGTTCAGAAGAACTTATACAGAAAGCAGAGTTTTGAGACTGGGGTGCATAAGGACGGTTAGAGAGAGCAGAGGTTGGAGACTGCGGTACAGAAGGACTGTTACAGAGAGCAGAGGTTTGAGACTGGAAAGTAGAAAGACTGTTGCAGAGAACAGATGTTGTAGACTGGATTGCAGCAGGACCGTTGAGGAAAGCAGAGGTTGTTGACTGGGTTGGAGAAAAATGATACAGAGAGCAGAGTTTGGAAACTTGTGTGCAGAAGGGCCTTACAGAGAACAGAGGTTGGAGACTGGGGTGCAGAAGGAGTGTTAAGGAGAGGAGATGTTGGAGACTGGGGTGCAAAAGGACAGTTGCAGAGAGCAGATGTTGGAGACTTGGGTGAATAAGGACCATTCCACAGAGAAGAGGTTGGAGACAGGTGTGCAGTAGGACGGTTGCAGAGAGCAGAGGTTGGAGACTGAGTTTCAAAAAAACAGTTACAGAGAGCAGAGGTTAAGTGTGGGGTGCAGAAGGATCGTTGAAGAGAGCAGAAGTTGGAGATTGAGTTGCAGAAGAATTTTTGAAGAGAGCAGAGGTGGATACTGGGCTGCAGAAGTATCGTTACAGAGAGAAGAGGTGGGAGACTTTGGTGCAGAAAGACTGTTACAGAGAGCACAGGTTGGAGACTGGGGTGCAGAAGAATGTTGCAGAAAGAAGAGGTTGGAGACTGGGGTGCAGAATGACTGTTTCAGAGAGCAGAGGTTGGAGACTGAGATGCAGGATTGTAACACAGAGCAGACTTTGGAAACTGGGGTGAAGAAATATGATACAGAAAGCAGAGGTGTGAGACTGGGGTGCAGAAGGACCGTTACAGAGAGCAGAGGTTGCAGACTGGCGTGCAGAAGGACTGTTTCAGATAGCAGAGTTTGGAGACTGGGGTGCATAAGGCCTGCTACAGAGAGCAGAGGTTGGAGACTGGGTTGCAGATGGACTGTTATAGAGAGCAGAGTTTTGAGGCTGGGTTGAAGAAGGATCTTACAGAGAGCAGTGTTTGGTTACTGTGGTGAAGGACAAATGTTACAGAGAGCAGTGATTAGAGACTGGGTTGCAGAAGGATCGTGCAGAGAGCAGAGGTTTCAGACTGAGGTGCAGAAGGACTGTAACAGAGAGAAGTGGTTGGAGACTGACTTGCAGCAGGACTATTACAGATAGCAGAGTTTGGTGACTGAGATGCAGAAGGACTGTTACACAAAGAAGAGGTTGGAAATTTGGGTACAGAGAGACCGTTACTGAGAGCAGAGGTTGGAGACTGCGGTATAGAAAGACTGTAATAGAGAGCAGAGGTTTGAGAATACGGTGCAGAAGGACTGTTACAGAGAGCAGAGGTTGGAGACTGGGGTGTAGAATGATTGTTAAGAGAGCAGAGGTTGGAGACTGGGGTGCAGAAGGACTGTTACACAGAGCAGAGGTTGAAGAATGTGGTGTAGAAGGACTGTTGCAGAGAGCAGAGGCTGGAGACGTGGGTGAAGAAGGACTGTTGCCAAGAGCAGAATTTGGAGACTGAGGTGCAGAAGGACTGTTGAGGTGAGGAGAGGTTGGAGATTGGGGTGCAGAAGGATCGTAGCAGAGAACAGCATTTTAAGAATGAGGTGCAGAATCACTGTTGCAGAGAACACAGGTTGGAGACTGGGTTGCAGAAGGACTGTTGCAGAGAGCAGTGGTTGGAGACTGGGGTGCAGAAGTCTTGTTATAGAGAACAGACTTTGGAGACTGGGGTGCAGAAGGCCTTTTATGGAGAAGAGAGTTGGGAGAAGGGCTACAGAAGGACTGTTAGAGAGGGCTGAGTTGGGAGACTGGGTTGCAGAAGGATCTTACAGAGAGATGATGTTAGAGACTGAGGTGTAGAATGATTGTTGCAGAGAGAAGAGTTTGGAGACTGGGGTGCAGAAGGCCTGTTACAGAGAGCAGAGTTTGGAGACTGGGGTGCAGAAGGCCTGTTAAATAGAGCAGAGTTTGAAGACTGGGTTACAGAAGGACTGTTATAGAAAGCAAAGTTAGGAGACTGGGTGGCAGAAGGATCTTACTGAGAGCAGAGTTTGAAGACTGAGGTGCAGGAGGACTGTTACTGAGAGCAGTGGTTGGAGAATGGGGTTCAGATGAATCGTGTAGAGAGAAGACGTTTCAGACTGAGGTGTAGATCGACTGTTACAGAGAGCAGAGGTTGGAGACTGAGGTGCAGAAAAACTGTTACCAGTAGCAAATTTTGGAGACTGTGTTGCACAAGGATCTTATATAGAGCAGAGTTTGTAGACTGAGGTGCATTAGGACTGTTACAGAGAGCAGATGTTGAAGTCTGGGGTGCAGAAGTATTGTTGCAGAAAGCAAAATTTTCAGACTGAGGTGCAGAAGGACTTTTGCAGAGAGCAGATGTTGGAGACTGGGGTGCAAAAGGTTCGTTGCAGAGAGCAGAATTTGGAGACTGCAGTACAGAAGGACTGTTGCAGAAAGCAGAGGTTTGAGACTAGGGTACAAATGGACTTTTTCAGAGAGCAGATGTTGGATACTGTTTTTCAGAAGGACTGTTGCAGAGAGCATAATTTGAAGAATGGGTTGCAGAAGGACTTTTGCAGAGAGCAGAAGTTGAAGACTGAGGTTCAGATGGACGGATAAAGAAAGCAGAGGTTGGAGACTGGCGTGCAAAAAAATCTTTACAGAGAGCAGAGTTTGAAGACTGCAGTACAGAAGGACTGTTACAGAGAGAAGAGTTTGGAGACTGGGGAGCAGAAGGAGTGTTGCAGAGTACAGAGGTTGGAGACTGGGGTGCAGCAGGACCGTTGCAGAAAGCAGAGTTTGGAGACTGGTGTGGAGAAGGAATATTATAGAGAGCAGAGTTTGGAAACTGGGGTCAGAAGGATCTTTCAGAGAGCAGAGGTTGGAGATTGGGGTGCAGAAGGATCGTTGCAGAGAAGAGTTTGGACACTGGGGTTCAGAAGGACTGTTGCAGGAAGCAGATTTTGGAGACTGAAGTGCAGAAGGACTGTTTAGAGAGCAGATGTTGGAGACTGGGGTGCAGAAGGACTCTCGCAGAGAGCAGAGGTTGAAGACTGAGGTGGAGAAGGACTGTTACACAGAACAGAGTTTGGAGACTGGGGTACAGAAGGACTGTTGCAGAGAGCAGAGTTTTAAGACTGAGGTACAGAAAGATCATTGCATAGAGCAGAGGTGGAGACTTGGCTGCAGAAGGACTGTTACACACAGCACACATTGCAGACTGGGTTGCAGAAGAAATTTTGCAGACAGCAGAGGTTGGAGACTGAGGCGCATAAGGACTGTTGCAGATATCAGAGTTTGGATATGAGGTACAGAAGGACTGTTACAGAGAGCAGAGGTTGTAGACTGGGGTGCAGAAGGTCTGATACAGAAAGCAGAGGTTGGAGACTGGGGTGCAGAAGGACCATTACAGAGAGAAGAGTTTGAAGACTACGGTACAGAAGGACTGTTACAGAGAGTAGAGGGTGGCGACTGGGGTGCAGAAGGAGTGTTGCAAAGAACAGAGTTTGGAGACTGAGGTGAAGAAGGACTGTTACAGAGAGCAGAGTTTTTAGACAAGGTTGCAGAAAGATCTTACAGAGAGCAGAGACTGCAGACCAAGGTGCAGCAAAACTGTTACAGAGAGCAGATGTTGGAGACTGGGGTGCAGAAGGATTGTTATAGGGAACAGACTTTAGAGACTGTGGTACAGAAGGCCTGTTACGGAGAGGAAATTTGGGAGTAGGCGTGCAGAAAAACTGTTACAGAGGGCATAGTTTGTAGTCTGGGATGCAGAATGTACTTACAGAGAGCAGTTGTTGGAGAGTGAGGTGCAGAGGGACTGTTACAGAGAGTAGATGTTGGAGACTGAGGCACAGAAATATTGTTACAAAGAGCAGATTTATGAGACTGGGGTGAAGAAGGACTGATTCACATACCAGAGGTTGGAGAATGGGGTGTAGAAGGACTGTTGCAGAAACCAGAAGTTGGAATCTGGGGTGCTGAAGGACTGTTGCAGAGAGCAGATATAGGAGACTGAGATGCAGAAGGACTGTTGGAGAGAGCAGAGGTTGCAGACTGAGTTGCAAAAGGACTGTTACAGCGGGCAGAGTTTCAAGACTTTGGTGGAAAATGACTGATACAGAAAGCAGAGGTTGGATACTGGGATACATAAAAACCTTTACGGAGTACAGAGGTTGGAGACTGCGGTACAGAAGGACAGTTACAGAGAGCAGAGGTTGGAAACTGGGGTGCAGAAAAACTTTTGTAGAGAACAGAGGTTCAACTTGGTTGCAGGAGGATCGTTGGGGCGAGCAGAGTATGGAGACTTGGGTGTAGAAGGACTTTTGCAGAGTGCCGAAGTTGTAGACTGGGGTGTAGAAGGACTGTTGCAGAGAGCAGATGTTGAAGACTTGGGTGGAGAAAGACTGTTGCATAGAGCAGAGGTTGGAGACTGAGGTGCAGAACTACGGTTAGAGAGACCAGACTTTGGAGACTGGGGTGCAGAAGGACTTTTACAGAGAGCAGACTTTGGAGACTGGGGTGCTGAAGGATCGTTGCAGAGAGCAGAGTTTGGAGACTGGGGTGTAGAAAGATCGTTAAAGAGAGCAGATTTTGGAGACTGTATTGCAGAAGGACTTTGACAGAGAGCAGAGGTTGAAGATGGGGGTGCAGTAGGACATTTACAGAGAGAACAGTTTGAGACTGATGTGCAGAAAAACTGTTGGAGAGAGCAAAGTTTTGAGACTGGGGTGCAGAAGAAGTGTTTCAGAGAGCAGAGGTTGCAGACTGAAGTACAGAAAGACCCTTACAGAGACCAGAGTTTGGAGACTGCGGTACAGAAGGACTGTTACAGAGAGCATAGGTTGGAGACAGGTGTTCAGAAAGGTCTGACAGACAGCATAGGTTGGAAACTGGGGTGCATAATAACTGTTGCAAAGAGCAGAGGTTGGAGACTGGGGTGCAGAAGGCCTGTTACAGAGAGCAGTGCTTGGAGACTGAGGTGCATAAGGAGTGTTACAGAGAGCAGAAGTTGGAGACTGGGGTGCAGAAGGACTAATACAGAAAGCAGAGCTTGATGACTGGGGTGAAGGAGGACTGTTGCAGAGAGCAGAGGTTGGAGACTGAGGTGGAGCACGACTGTTGTAGAGAGAAGATATTAGAGACTGGGGTGCAGAAGGACTGTTGCAGAGAGCAGAGATTGCAGACTGGTGTGCATAAAGACTGTTGCAGAGAGCAGAGGTTGGAGAATGAGGTGCAGAAAAACTGTTACAGAGAGCAGAGTTTAGAGACGGGGTGCAGAAGGACTGATACAGAAAGCAGATTTTGGAGACTTGGGTGCACAAGAACCGTTACAGAGAGCACAGGTTAGAGACTGCAGTACAGAAGGACGGTTACAGAGAAAAATGGATGGAGACTGGCGTGGTAAATGACTGTTGCAGAGAGCAGATTTTGGAGACTGGGGTGCAGAAGGACTGTTGCCTCGAGCAGATGTTTAAGACTGGAGTGCAGCAGGACTCTTGCAGAGAGCAGAGATGGCAGAGTGAGGTGCAAAATCACTGATACAGAGAGCAGAGTTTGGAGACTGTGGTGCAGAAGGACTGATACAGAAAGCCGAGGTTGGAGAATGAGGTGCAGAAGGACCCTTACAGAGAGCAGAGTTTGGAGACCGATGTGCAGAAGCACTGTTACAGAGAGCAGAGGTTGAAGACTGGGGTGGAGAAGGAATGTTGCAGAGTGCAGTGTTCGGAGACTGGGGTACAGAAGGACTGTTACAGAGAGCAGAGTTTGGAGACTGGGGTTCAGATGGTTCTTACAGAGAACAGAGTTTGGAGACTGGAGTGCAAAAGGACTGTTACAGAGTGCAGAGTTTAAAGACTGGGTTTAAGATTGATTTTACAGAGAGCAGAGTTGGGAGACTGAGGTGCAGAAGGACTTTTACAGAGAGCAGAGGTAGTAGACTGGGGTGCAGAAGGGTCGTTGCAGAGAGAAGAGTTTTCAGACTGAGGTGCAGAAGAACTGTTGCAGAGAGCAGATGTTGGTAACTAGGGTGCAGCAAGACTGTTGTAGAGAGCAGAGTTTGAAAATTTGGATGCAGAAGGACTGTTACAGAGAGCAGAGGTTGGATACTGGGGTGCAGAAGGATCTTACAGAGAGCAGAATTTGGAGACTTAGGTGCAGAAGAACTGTTACAGATTATCAGAGGTAGGAGACTGGGGTGCAGTAGGATCATTGCAGAGAGCAGAGGTTGGAGACTGGGGTGCAGAAGTATTGTTGCATAGAGCAGATTTTGGAGACTGGGGCGCAGAAGGCCTGCTACAGTGAGAAGAGTTTAGAGACTGGCGAACAAAAGGCCTGTTACAGAGAGGAGAGGTTGGAGACTGGGGTGCAGAAAGACTGTTATAAAGAGCAGAGGTTGGAGACTGGGTTGCTGAAGAATCTTACATAGAGCAAAGTTTGGAGACTGAGTTTCAGGGTGACTGTTACAGAGAGCAGTGTTTGGAGACTGGGTGCAGAAGGATCCTGTAGAGAGCAGATGTGTCAGACTAAGGTGCAGAAGGACTGTTACAGAGAGAAGATGTTGGAGACTGAGGTGTAGAAAGACTGTTATAAAGAGCAGAGTTTGGAGACGGAGGTGCAGAAGGACTCTTAGAGAAAGCAGAGGTTGGAAATTGGGGTGTAGAAGGACACTTACTGAGACCAGAATTTGGAGACTGCGGTATAGAAAAACTGTTACAGAGAGCATAGGATGCAGACTGAGGTGCAGAAAGATAGATACATAGAGCAGAGTTTTGAGACTCAGGTTCAGAAAGGCTGATACAGAAAGCAGAGTTTGAAGACTGGGGTACAGAAGGCCCGTTACGGAGAGTAGAGTTTGGAGTCTGAGGTACAGAAAAACTATTACAAAGAGCAGATATTTGAGATTGGGAAGAAGAAGCACTGTTGCAGAGGACAGAAGTTGGAGACTGGGGAGCCGCAGGACACTTGCAGAAAGAAGAGTTTAAAGACTGGGTTGAAGGATGAATGTTACAGAGAGCAGAGTTTGGAAACTGGAGTGCAGAAGGATCTTACAGAGACCAGATTTTGAAGGCTGTGGTGCAGATGGACTGTTACAGAGAGCAGAGGTTGGAGACTGGGGTCCAGATGGATTGTAGCCAGAGAGCAGAGTTTGGAGACTGGGTTCAGAAGGACTGTTGCAGAGAGCAGAGGTTGGAGACTGGGGTCAGAAGAACTGTTGCAGAGAGCAGAGGTTGGAGACTGGAGTGCAGAAGGACTGTTGCAGAGAGCAGATGTTGGAGACTGAGGTGAAGAAAGACTGTTACAGAGAGCAGAGTTTGGAGACTGGGGTGCTGAAAGACTGGTACAGAGAGCAGAGGTTGGAGACTGTGTTTCAATAGGACTGTTGCAGAGAGCAGACTTTGGAGACTGGGATTAAGATGGATTTTACAGAGAGAAGAATTTGGAGACTGAGGTGCAGAAGGATTTTCACAGAGAGTAGAGGTTGGAGACTTAGGAGCAGAAGGACTGTTGTAGAGAGCAGAGTTTGGAGACTGAGGTCCAGAAGGATTGTTACAGAGATCAGAGGGTGAAGACTGGGGTGCAGAAGGACAGTTACAGAGAGCACATATGGAGACTGGAGTGAAGAAGAAATGTTGCAGAGAGCAGACGTTGGAGACTGAGGTTCAGAATGACTGTTACTGAGAGCAGAGGTTGAAGAATAGGGTGCAGAAGAACTGATACAGAAAGCAGACGTTTGAGACTGGCGTGCAGAAGGACCGTTACAGAGAGCAGAGTTTTGAGACTGCTATAAAGAAGGACTGTTACAGAGAGCAGAGTTTAGAGACTGAGGTGCAGAAGGAGTGTTCCAGGGAGTAGCTGTTTGAGACTTTGGTGCAGGAGGACTGTGGCAGAGAGCAGAGTTTGGAGACTGAGATGAAGAAAGACTGTTACAGAGAGCAGAGGTTGGATACTGGGGTGCAGAAGGACCGTTACAGAGAGCATATTTTGGAGACTGCACTACACGAGGACTGTTACAGATAACAGAGTTTGGAGAACGGGAGCAGAAGGACTGTTACAGAGGTCATAGTTTACAGACTGGGTTGCAGAAGGATCTCACAGAGAGCAGGTGTTGGAGACTGAGGAGCAAAATCACTGTTACAGAGAGAAGAGGTTGGAGAATGAGGTGCAGAAGGACTGTTGCAGAGAGCAGAGGTTTGAGACTGGGGTGCAGAATAACTGATATGGAAAGTAGAGTTTGGAGACTGGGGTGCAGAAGGACTGTTGCAGAGAGGAGACTTGGAGACTGAGGTGAAGAAGGATCGATACAGAGAGCAGCGGTTGGAGACTTGGGTGCAGAAGAACTGATACAGAAAGCAGAGGTTGGAGACTCGGGTGCAGAAAGACCCTTACAGAGAGCAGAGATTTGAGACTGCAGTACAGAAGGACTTTTACAGAGAGCACAGGTTGGAGACTGGGGTGTAAAAGAACTGTTTTAGAGAGCTAATGTTAGAGTCTATGGTGAAAAAGAACTGTTGGAGAGAGCTTACGATGGAGACTGGAGTTTAGAAGAACTGTTGCAGAGAACAGAGTTTTCATACTGAGTTGCAGAAGGGCTGTTACAGCGGGCAGAGTTTGGAGACTGTGGTGGAAAACGACGGATACAGAAATCAGATGTTGGATTACTGGGGTGCATAAGGACTCTTACAAAGAACAAAGGTTGAAGACTGCGGTACAGAAGGACTGTTACAGAGAGAATGGTTGGAGACTGGCGTGCAGAATAACTGTTGCAGAGAACAGAGATTGAAGACTGGGGTGCAGAAGGACATTTACAGAGAGCAGAGTTTGGATACTGGGGTTCAGAAGGACTGTTACAGAGAGCAGAGTTTGGAGACTGAGGTGCAGAAGGATCGTTGCAGAGAGAAAATTTTGGAGACTGGGGTGCAGAAAACCTGTTAGAGAGAGCAGATTTTGGAGACTGGGGTGAATAAGACCTTGTACAGAGAGCAGAGGTTGGAGACTGGCGTGAAGAAGGATTGTTACAGATAGCACAATTTAGAGACTGGGGTGCAGAATTATCGTTGCAGAGAGAAGAGGTTTCAGACTGAGGCTTAGAAGGTATGTTACAGAGAGCAGAAGTTGAAATCTTAGGTGCAGAAGGACTCTTACAGAAAGCAGAGTTTGGCAATTGGCGTGCAGAAGGACCATTATAGACAGAAGACGTTGGAGACTGGGGTTCAGAAAACCTGTTACAGAGAGCAGAGTTTAGAGACTAGGATGCAGAAGACCTTGTACAGAGAGCAGACGTTGGAAACTGAGATGCAGAAAGATTGTTACAGAGAGCAGAGGTTCGAGACTGGGGTGCAGAAAAACTATTACAGAGAGCGAAGTTTGGAGACTGAGGTGCAGAAGGACTGTTACTGAGAGCAGAGTTTGGAGACTTGGTTGCAGAAGGATCTTACAGAAAGCAGAGTTTGAAGACTGAGTTGCAGAAGGACTGTGAAAGAGAGCAGAGTTTGGAGACTGTGGTGCAGAAGGACTTATACAGAAAGCAGAGGTTGGAGACTAGGGTGCAGAAGGACCATTACAGAGTGCAGAAGTTGGAGACTGCGGTACAGAAGGACTGTTACAGAGAGCAGAGATTGGAAATTCGGGAGCAGAAGGACTGTTTCAGAGAACAGAGGTTGGAGACTGGGTTGCAGCAGGACCGTTGAAGAAAGCAGAGGTTGGAGACTGGGTTGGAGAAGAAATTTTACAGAGAGCAGAGTTTAGAAACTGGAGTGCAGAAGTACCTTATAGAGAACAAAGGTTGGAGACTGGGGTGCAGAAGGAGTGTTAAGGAGAGGAGACGTTGGAGACTGGGGTGCAGAAGGATTATTGCAGAGAGCAGAGGTTGGAGACTGGGGTGCATAAGGACGGTTGCAGAGAGCAGAGGTTGGAGACTGAGGTGCACAAAAACTGTTACAGAGAGCAGAGTTTGAAGAGTGAGGTGCAGAAAAATTATTGAAGACAGCAGAAGTTGGAGACGGAGTTGCAGAAGAATCACTGCAGAGAGCAGAGGTTGAGACTGGGCTGCAGAAGGATCGTTACAGAGAACAGAGGTGGGAGACTGGGGTGCAGAAGGACTGTTACAGAGAGAACAGGTTAAAGATTGGGGTGCAGCAGGAATGTTTCAGAAAGCAGAGGTTGGAGACTGGGGTGCAGAAGGACTGTTGGAGAGAGCAGAGTTTGGAGACTGAGATGGAGAAGGGTCTTACAGAGAGCAGAGGTAGTAGACTGAGGTGCAGAAGGATCGTTGCAGAGAGAAGGGTTTTTAGACTTAGTTGCTGAAGAACTGTTGCAGAGAGCAGATTTTGGAGACTGGTGTGCAAATGTATTGTTGCAGAGAGTAGAGGTTAGAGACTGGGGTGAAGAAGGATCGGTGCAGAAAGCAGAGGTTGGAGACTGTTGTGCAGAAGGACTGTTACAGAGGGCAGAGTTTGGAGACTGGGTTGGAGTAGGATCTTACAGAGAGCAGAGGTTAATGAATTAGGTGAAGAAAGACTGTTACAGAGAGTAGATGTTGGAGACTGAGGTGCAGAAGTAACGTTGCAGAGTACAGAGTTTGGAGACTGAGGTGCAGAAGGATTGTTACAGAGAGCAGAGGTTGGAGACTGGGGTGCAGAAGGACTGTGGCAGATAACGGACTTTGGAGACTGGGGTGCACAAGGAACATAATAGAGAGCAGAGTTTGGAGACTGGGGTGCAGAAGGAGTGATACAGAAATAAGAGATTGGAGTCTGGGGTGCAGAAAGACCACTACAGAGAGCAGAGGTTGGATTCTGCAGTACAGGAGGACTGTTACAGAGAGCAGAATTTGGAAACTGGGGTGAAGAAGGACTGTAAAAGAGAGCTGATGTCGGTAACTAGGGTGCCGAAGGACTGTTGCAGAGAGCAGAGTTTTGAGACTGGGGTGCAGAAGAACTGATGCGGAGAGCAGAGCTTGCAGACTGGGGTGCAGAAGGACTGTTACAGAGAGCAAAGGTTGGAGAGAGCAGTGCAGAAGGATCTTACAGAGAGCAGAATTTGGAGACTGAGGTGCAGAAGGACTGTTGTAGAGATCAGAGGTTGGAGACTGGGGTGCAGTAGGATCATTGTAGAGAGCAGAGGTTAAAGACTGGGGTGCAGAAGGATCGTTGCAGAGAGTAGAGGTTAGAGACTTGCATGCAGAAGGCCTGTTACAGAGAGGAGAGTTTGGAGACTGGGGTGCAGAAGGACTGGAAAAGAGAGCAGATTTTGAAGACTGGGTTGCTGAAGGATGTTACAGAAAGCAGAGGTTGGAGACTAAGTTGCACATGGACTGTTACAGAGAGCAGTGGTTGGAGACTGGGGTGCAGAAGGATCGTGGAGAGCAGAGGTTTCAGACTGAGGTGCAGAAGGACTGTTACAGAAAGCAGAGGTTGTAAATTGGGGTGCAGAAGGACCCTTACAGAGAGCAGAGTTTGGAGACTACGATATAGAAGGACTGTTACAGAGAGCAGAGGTGGGAGACTTGGATTCAGAAGGACTGTTACAGAAAACACAGGTTGGAGACTGAGGTGAAGAAAAATAGACACAGAGAGCAGAGGTTTGAGACTGGGGTTAAGAAGGACTGATACAGAAAGCAGAGGTTGGAGACTGGGGTGCAGAAGGACCTTTACAAAGAGCAGAGTTTTTTGAATGCGGTAAAGAAGGACTGTTACAGAGAGCAGGTATTGGAGACTGGGGAGCAGAAGGACTGTTGCAGAGGACAGAGTTTGGAGACTGGGGTGGCACAGGACCCTTGCAGAAAGCCGAGGTTGGCGACTAGGGTGTAGAAGGAATGTTAGAAATAGCAGAGTTTTGAATCTGGAATGCAGAAAGATCTTACAGAGAGCAGAGTTTGCAAACTGGGATGCAGAAGGGCTGTGGCAGAGAGCAAAGGTTTGAGACTGAGGTGCAGAATGACTGTTACAGAGAGCAGATGTTGGAGACAGTGATTCAGATGGATCTTAGAGAGAGCAGAGGTCGGAGACTGAGGTGCAGAAGGATTTTAACAGACAGAAGAGGTAGGAGACTGGGGTGCAGGAGGTTCGTTTCAGACAGCAGAGTTTTCAGACTGTGATGCAGAAGGACTGTTGTAGAGACCAGATGTTGGAGACTGGGGTGTAGAAGGACTGTTGCAGAGAGCAGAGGTTGGAGACTGGGGTTAAGAATGATCGTTGCAGAAAGAAGAGATTGAAGACTGGTGTGCAGAAGGAATGTTACAGAGAGCAGAGTTGGGAGACTGGGTTGGCGAAGGATCTCACAGAGAGCAGAGGTTGGAGACTGAAGTGAAGAAGTACTGTTAGAGAGAGTATAGGTTGTAGACTGAGGTGCAGAAGGACCGTTGCAGAGAACAGAGTTTGCTGACTCAGGTGCAGAAAGAATTTTACAGAGAGCAGAGTTTGGAGACTGGGGTGCAAAAGGCCTGTTGCAGAGAGCAGTGGTTGGAGACTGAAGTGCAGAAGGACTGTTTCAGAGAGCAGAGGGTGGAGACTGGGGTGCAGAAGGCCTGTTACAGAAAGCAGAGACTCTAGTACCGGGTGCAGAAAGAACGTTACAGAGAGTAAGGTTGGAGAATGCAGTAAAGAAGGACTGTTGCAGAGAGCACAATTTAGTGACTGGAGTTCAGAAGGACTGTTGCAGAGAGCAGAGGTTGGAGACTGAGGTGCAGAAGTCCTGTTACATAGAACAGAGGTTGGAGACTAGGGTGCAGAAGGATCGTTGCAAATAGCAGATCTTGGAGACAGGGTTGCAGAAGGATCTTACAGAGTGCAGAAGTTGGAGACTGTGTTGCAGAAGTATTTTACAGAGAGCAGAGTTGGGAGAATGAGGTGCAGAAGGACTGTTACAGGGAGCAGAGTTTGGAGACTGGGGTTCAGAATGTTCATTGAAGACAGCTGAGTTTTCAGACTGAGGTGCAGAAGGACTGTTGCAGAGAGAAGTTATTTGAGACTGGAATGCAGAAGGGCTGTTGCAGAGAGCAGAGGTTGAAGACTGGGGTTAAGAGGGATGGTTGCAGAGAGCAGAGGTTGGAGACTGGTGTTCAGAAGGACTCTTACAGAGAGCAGATTTTGGAGAATGGGTTTTAGAAGGATACTACAGAGAGCAGAGGTTGGTGAGTTAAGTGCAGAACGACTGTTACAAAGAGTAGAGATTGTAGACTGGTCTGCAGAAGGACTGTTTTAGAGAGCAGTGGTTGGAGACTTGGGTCCAGAAGGACTGTTGCAGAGAGCAGAGGTTGGAGGCTGAGGTACAGAAGTCCTGTTCCAGAGAGAAGAGTTTGGAGCCTTGGATGCAGATGGACTGTTTCAGAGAAAAGAGGTTGGATACTGGGGTGAAGATGGAACTTACAGAGAAAAGAATTTGGAGACTGAGGTGCAGAAGGACTGTTGCGGAGATCAGAGGTAGTAGACTGGGGTGCAGTAGAATAATTGCAGAGAGCAGAGGTTGGAGACTCGGGTGCAGTAGGATCGTTGAACAGTGCAGATTTTGGAGACTGGAGTGCAGAAGGCCTGCTACAAAGAGAAAAGTTTGGAGACTGGCGTTCATAAGGCCTGTTATAAAGAGGAGAGTTTGGAGACTGGGGTGCAAAAGGACTTTTATACAGAGCAGAGTTTGGAGACTGGGTTGCTGAAGAATCTTACATAGAGCAGAGTTTGGAGACTAGGTGCAGGCGGACTGTTACAGAGAGCAGTGTTTGGAGACTGGGGTGCAGAAGGATTGTGCAGAGAGCACAGGTATCAGACTGAGGTGCAGAAGACTGTTACAGAGAGCAGAGGTTGGAGCCTGAGGTGTAGAAGGACTGTTACAGAGAGCACAATTTGGAGACTGAGGTACAGAAGGACTGTTACAGAAAGAAGTGGTTGGAAATTGGGGTGCAGAAGGACCGTAAAAAAGGCCAGAGTTTGGAGACTGCAGTATAAAAAAACTTTAACAGAGAGCAGAGGTTGCAGACTGAGTTGCAGAATAATAGATATAGAGAGCAGAGGTTTGAGACTGGGTTTTAGAAGGATGTACAGAGAGCAGAGGTTGAAGAGTGAAGTGCAGAAGGACTATTACAAAGAGTAGAGTCTTGAGACTGTGGTGCAGAAGGACTGTTGCAGAGATCAGAGTTTGGAGACTGGGGTGAAGTAGGATCATTGCAGAGAGCAGAGGTTGGAGATTGGGATGCAGAAGGATCGTTGCAGAGAGCAGAGTTTGGAGACTGAAGTACTGAAGTCCTGCTACAGAGAGCAGAGTTTTGAGACTGGCGTGCAGGAAGCCTGATACAGAGAGGAGAGGTTGGAGACTGGGGTGCAGAAGGACTGTTATAGAGAGCAGAGTTTGGAGACTGGGTTGCTTAAGGATCTTACAGATAGCAGACTTTAGAGACTGATGTACAGGTGTACTGTTACAGAGACCAGTGTTTGGAGACTGGGGTGCAGAAGGATCATGCAGAGAGCAGAGGTTTCAGTCTGAGGTGCAGAAGGACTCTTACAGAGAGCAGAGGTTTGAGACTGAGATGTAGAAAGACTGTTACAGAGAGCAGAGTTTGGAGACTGAGGTATAGAAGAACTGTTACAGGAAGCAGAGGTTGGAAATTGGAGTGCAGAAGGACCGTTAAAGAGAGAAGAGTTTGGAGACTGCAGTTTAGGACTGTTACCGAGAGTAGAGTTCGGAGACTGGGATGCAGAAGGACTCTTACAGAGAGCACAAGTTGGAGACTGAGGTGCATAAGGATGGATACAGAGAACAGAGTTTGGATACTGGGGTTCAGACAGGCTGATACAGAAAGCAGAGTTTGAAGTCAGGGGTGTAGAAGAACCAAAAATGAGAGCAGAGGTTGGACACTGCGGTACAGAAGGACTGTTACAGAAAGCAGATCTCGGAGACTGGGGAGCAGAAAGACTGTTGCAGAGAGAATAGGTTGGAGAATGAGGTGCAGAAGGACTGTTACACAGAGCAGAGTTAGGAGACTGGGGTGCAGAAGGACTGTTACAGAGAGCAGAGTTTGGAGACTGTGGTGCAGAAGAACTGTTATTGAGAGCAGAGTTTGGAGACTGGGTTCAGATTGACTTACTGAGAGCAGAGTTTGGAGACTGGGGTGCAAAAGGACTGTTACACGGAGCAGAGGTTGGAGACTGGGTTGCCGAAGTCCTGTTACAGAGAGCAGAGGTTGGAGACTGTTGTGCAGAAGGACTGTTACAGAGTGCAGAGTTTAAAGACTGGGTTGCAGAAGGATCAAACAGAGGGCAGAGTTGAGAGACTGAGGTGCAGAAGGACTGTTACAGAGAGCAGAGGTAGGAGACTGGGGTGAAGAAGGGTCGTTGCAGAGAGCAGAGTTTTCAGATTGAGGTGCAGAATTACTGTTGCAAAGAGCAGATGTTAGAGACTGGCGTGCAGAAGGACTGTTGCAGAGAGCAGATGTTTGTAACTAGGGTCCAGAAAGACAGTTGTAGAAAGCAGAGGTTTGAGACTGGGGTGCAGAAGGACTGGTGCAGAGAGCAGAGTTTGGAGACTGAGGTGCGGAAGTCCTGTTACAGAGGGCAGAGTTTGGATAATCGGGTGCAGAAACAGTTTCAGAGAGCAGAGGTTAAATACAGGGTTGCCTAAGGATCTTACAGAAAGCAGAATTTAGAGACTGAGTTGCAGAGGGACTGTTGCAGGGATCAGAGGTTGGAGACTGAGGTTCAAAAGGACTCTTACAGAGAGCAGACGTTGGAAACTGGGGTACAGAAGAACTGATACAGAAAGTAGAGATTGGATTCTGGGGTGCAGAAAGACCGTTACAGAGAGTAGAGGTTGGATACTGCAGTACAGTAGGACTGATACAGAGAGCAGTGGTTGAAGACTGGGGTGCATAATATTGTAGCAGAGAGCAGATGTTGGTAACTACAGTGTAGAAAGATTGTTGCAGAGAGCAGAGTTTGGAGACTGGGGTGCAGAATGACTCTTGTGGAGAGCTGTGGTTGGAGACTGGGGTGCAGAAAAACTGTTACAGAGAGCAGAGTTTGGAGACAGTGGTGCAGAAAGATCTTACAGAGAGTAGAATTTGGAGACTGAGGTGCAGAAGGACTGTTGCAGAGATCTGAGTTTGGAGACTGGGGTGCAGTAGGATCATTGCAGAGAGCAAAGGTTGTGGACTGGGGTGCAGAAGGATCGTTGCAGAGAGCAGAGGATGAAGAGTGGGGTGCAGAAGGCCTGCTATAGAGAGCAGAGTTTTGAGACTGGAGTGCAGAAGGCCTGTTACAGAGAGGAAAGGTTTGAGACAGGGGTGCAGAAAAACTGTTACAGAGAGCATAGTTTGGAGACTGGTTTGCTGAAGGAACTTACAGAGAGCAGATGTTGAAGACTGAGGTGCAGGTGGACTATTACAGAGAGCAGTGTTTGGAGACTGGGGTGCAGAAGAATCGTGGAGAGCAAAGGTTTCAGACTGAGGTGCAGAAGTACTGTTACAGAGAGAAGAGGTTGGAGACTGAGGTGTAGAAGGACTGTTACAGAGAGCAGAGTTTAGAGACTGACATGCAGAATGACTGTTACAGAAAGCACAGGTTGAAAAATGAGGGGCAGAATGATAAAGACAAAGAGCAGAGATTGGAGACTTGGGTTCAGAAAAACTGATTCAAAAAGCAGAGGTTGGAGACTGGGTTGCAGAAGGACCGTTACAGAGAGTAAGAGTTGGAAACTGCGGTCTGTTACAGAGAGCAGATATTGGAGACTGGGGAACAGAAGGACTGATGCAGAGGACAGAGGTTTGAGACTGGGGTGGAAAAGCAATTTTACAGAGAGCAGAGTTTGAAAACTGGAGTGCAGAAGGATCTTACAGAGAGCAGAGTTTGGAGACTGTACTGACGAAGGACTTTTGCAGAGAGCAGACCTTGGAGACTGGGGTCCAGAAGGTTTGTTGTAGAGAACAGAGTTTGAAGACTGGGGTGCAGAAGGACTGTTGCAGAGTGCAGATGTTGGTGACTTGGTAGAGAAGGACTGTTGCAGACAGCAGATTTTAGAGACTGGGGTGCAGAAGGATTGTTACAGAGAGCAGGGTTTTGAGACTGGGGTGAAGAAGGACTGTTACAGAGAGCAGCAGTTGAAGACTGGGGTTCAGATGGATGTTACAGGAAGCAGAGTTTGCAGACTGGGTTGCAAAAGGACAGTTGCAGAGAGCAGATGTTGGAGACTTGGGTGTAGAAGAATAGTTGCAGAGAGAAGAGGTTGGAGACTGGGGTTTAATTAGATCATTGCGGAGAGCAGAGTTTGGAGACAGGCGTCCAGAATCATCGTTGCATGGAGCAGAGTTTGGAGACTGGCGTGCAGAAGGCCTGTTACAGAGAGGAGAGTTTGGAGACTGGGGTGCAGAAAAACGGTTATAGAGAGCAGTGTTTGGAGACTGGGTTGCTGAAGGATCTAACAGAGAGCAGTGGTTGGAGACTGAGTTGCAGGTGGACTGTTATAGAGAGCAGTGGTTGTATACTGGGGTGCAGAAGAATCGTGGTGAGCAGAGATTTAAGACTGAGGTAAAGGTGGACTTTTACAGAGAGCAGTGGTTGGAGACTGGGGTGTAGAAGGACTGTTACAGAGAGTAGATTTTGGAGACTCAGGTGCAGAAAAACTGTTACAGGAAGCAGAGTTTTGAAATTAAGGTGCAGAAGGACCGTTACAATGAGCAGAGTTTGGAGACTGTGGTATAGGACTGTTACCTAGAGCGGAGGTTGGAGACTGGGGTTCAAAAAGACTCTTACATAGAGCATAGATTGGAGACTGAGGTGCAGAAGGATAGATACAGAGAATAGATTTTGGAGACTGCGGTGGAGATGGAATGTTATAGAGAGCAGAGTTTGGAAACTTGAGTCAGAAGGATCTTACAGAGAGCAGAGGTTGGAGACTGTGGTGCAGAAAGATTGTTGCAGAGAGCAGACGTTGCAGACTGGGGTCCAGAAGGATCATTGCAGAGAGCGGAGATTGGAGACTGGAGTGCAGAAGGAGTGTTGCAGAGAGCAGATGTTGTAGACTGGGGTTCAGAAGGAATGTTGCAGAGAGCAGATTTTAGAGAATTGGGTGCAGAAGGACCGTTACAGAGAGCAGAGTTTGGGGACTGAGGTGCAGAAGGACTGTTACAGAGAGCAGAGTTTGGAGACTTGGGTGTAGAAGGACTGTTACAGAGAGCATAGGTTGGAGACTGGGGTTCAGATGGATCTTACAGAGAGCAGAGTTTGGAGACTAGGGTTCAAAAGGACTGTTTCAGAGAGCAGATGTTTGAGACTGAGGTGAAGAAGATTCGTTGCAGAGAGAAGAGGTTGGAGACTGGGGTGCAGAAGGCCTGTTACAGAGAGGAGAGGTTGGAGATTGGGTTGCAGAAGTCCTGTTACAGAAAGCAGAAGTTGGAGACTGTTGTGCAGAAGGACAGGTACAATGTGCAGAGTGTAAAGACTGGGTTGCAGAAGGATCTTACAGAGAGCAGAGTAGGAAGACTGAGGTGCTGAAGGACTGTTACAGAGAGCTGAGGTAGGAGACAGGGGTGCAGAAGGGTCGTTGCAAAGAGCAGAGTTTTAAAACTGAGGTGCAGAAGGACTGTTGCAAAGAGCAGATGTTGGTAACTAGTGTGCATAAAGATTGTTGTAGAGAGCAGAGGTTTGAGACTCAGGTGGAAAAGGACTGTTGCAGAGAGCAGAGTTTTGAGACTGAGGTGGGGAAGGCCTGTTACAGAGCACAGAGGTTGGAGACTCGGGTGCAGAAGGACTGTTACAGAGAGTAGAGGTTGGATACACGGGTGCAGAAGCATCTTCCCGACAGCAGAATTTGAAGACTGAGGTGCATATGGACTGTTACAGAGAGGAGAGGTTGGAGACTGGGGTGTAGAAGGACAGTTATAGAGAGCAGAGTTTGGAGACTGGGTTTCTTAAGGATCAAACAGAGAGCAGAGGTTGGAGACTGAGGTGCATATGGACTGTTTCAGAGAGCTGTGGTTGGAGAGGGATGTGCAGAAGGACCATGCTGAGAGGAGAGGTGTCAGACTGAGGTGCAGAAGGACTGTTACAGAGAGAAGAGTTTTGAGACTGAGGTGTAGAAGTACTGTTAGAAAGAGCAGAATTTGCAGACTGGGTTGCCGAAGGACTGTTACAGGGAGCAGATGTTGGAGACTGCGGAGCCGAAGGACTATTGCAGAGGACAGAGGTTGGAGACTGGGGTGCTGCAGGACACTTGCAGAAAACAGAGGTTAAAGTCTGGTTTGGAGAAGGAATGTTACAGAGAGCAGAGTTTGGAAACTGGAGTGCAGAAAGATTTTACAGAAAACAGAGGTTGGAGACTGTGGTGCAGAAGGACTCTTTCAGAGAGCAGAGGTTGGAGACTGGGGTCCAGAAGGATTGTTGCAGAGAGCAGAGTTCGAGGACTGGGGTGCAGAAGTACGGTTGCAGAGAGCAGAGGTAGGAGACTTGGGTACAGAAGGAAAGTTGAAAAGAGCAGAGGTTGGAGACTGGAGTGCAGAAGGACTGTTACAGAGAACAGAGGTAGGAGACTGAGGTGCAAAAGGACTGTTTCAGAGAGCAGACTTGGATATTAGGCTGCAGAAGGACTGTTGCAGAGAGAAGAGTTTGGAGACTGGGCTGCAGAAGGACTGTTGCAGAGAGCCATTGTTGGAGACTGTGCTGCAGAAGGAATGTTGCAGAGAGCATATGTTGGAAACTGGGGTGCAGAAGGACTGTTACAGAGAACAGAGGTTGGAGACTGGGGTTCAGATGGATCTTACAGAGAGCAGAGTTTGGAGACTGGGGTGCAAAAGGACTGTTGCAGAGAACAGAGGTTGGATACTGGGGTGGAGAAGAATCATTGGAGAGAGAAGAGGTTGGAGAATGGGGTGCAGAAATCCTGTTACAGAGAGCAGAGTTTGGAGACTTTTGTGTAGAAGGACTGTTACAGGGTGCAGAGTTTAAAGACTGGGTTGTAGAAGGATCTTACCGAGAGCAGAGTTAGTAGAATGAGGTCCAAAGACTGTTACAGAGAGCAGAAGTAGGAGACTGGGGTGCAGATTGGTCTTTGCAGAAAGCAGAGTTTTAAGACTGAGGGGAGAAGGACTGTTGCAGAGAGAAGATGTTGGTGACTGTGTTGCAGAAGGACTGTTGCAGACAGCATAGGTTGGAGACTTTGGTGAAGAAGGATCGTTACAGAGAGCAGAGGTTGTGGAATGGTGTGCAGAAGCACTGTTACAGAGAGCAGAGTTTGGAGACTTGGTTGCAGAAGAATATTAGTGAGAGCAGATTTGCAGACTGAGGTGCTGAAGGACTGTTAAAGAGAGTAGAGGTTGGAGACTGATTTGCAGAAAGACCCTTGCAGAGAACAGAATTTGAAGACTGAGGTGCAGAAGGATTGTTACAGAGATCAGAGGTTGGAGACTCTTGTGCAGAAGGACACTGCAGAGAGCAGACGTTTGAGACTGGGTTTTAGAAGGATACTACAGAGAGCACAGGTTAGCGAGGGAAGTGCAGAACGACTGTTACAGAGAGTAGAGGTTCGAGACTGTGGTGCAGAAGGACTGTTGCAGAGAGTAGAGGATGGAGACTGGGGTGCAAAAGGACTGTTGCAGAGAGCACAGTTTGGAGACTGGGCTGCAGAAGGACTGTTTAGAGAGCAGTGGTTGGAGACTGGGTTGCAGAAGGAATGTTGCAGAGAGCAGAGGTTGGAGACTGAGGTACGGATGTCCTGTTACAGAGAGAAGAGGTTGGAGCCTTGGATGCAGAAAGACTGTTGCAGAGAGCAGAGGTTGGATACAGGGGTGAAGATGGATCTTACAGAGAGAGGAATTTGGAGACTGAGGTGCAGAAGGACTGTTGCGGAGATCAGAGTTAGTAGAGTGGGGTGTAGTAGGATCATTGCAGAGAGCAGAGGTTGGAGACTGGGGTCCAGAAGGATCATTGCACAGTGCAGATTTTGGAGACTGGGGTGCAGAAGGCCTGCTACAGGGAGAAGAGTTTGGAGTCTGGCATGCAGAAGGCCTGTTATAGAGAGGAGAGTTTGGTGGGGTTCTTTTTTTTTGTCTTTTTTGGAACTGGGGGTCGAACCCAGTGCTTTGCGAATGCAAGGCAGACGCTTTGCCACTGAGCTACATCCCAGCCCTAGAGAGGAGAGTTTGGAGACTTGGGTGCAGAAGGCCTGATACAGGGAGAAGAGTTTGGAGACTGGGTTGCTGAATAATCTTACAGAGATCAGTGTTTGGAGACTAGGTGCAGGTGGACTGTTACAGAGAGAAGTGTTTGGAGACTGGGGTGCAGAAGGATCGTGCAGAGAGCAGATGTGTCAGACTGAGGAGCAGAAGGACTGTTACATCGAGCAGAGTTTAGAGACTGAGGTGCAGAAGGACTGTTACAGAGAACAGAGTTTGGAGACTGAGGTGCAGAAGGACTGTTACAGAAAAAAGTGGTTGGAAATTGGGTTGCAGAAAGACCCTAACAGAGACCAGAGTTTGGAGACTGCGGTATAGAAAAACTGTAACAGAGAGCAGAAGTTTGAGACTGAGGTGCAGAATAATAGATACAGAGAGCAGAGATTTGAGACTGGGTTTTAGAAGGATCTACAGAGAGCAGAGGTTGGAGAGTGAAGTGCAGAAGGACTGTTACAGAGTGGAGAGATTGGAAACTGGGGTGCCGAAGGACTGTTATAGAGAGAAGAGTTTGCAGACTGAGTTCCAGAAGGATCTTAGAGAGAGCAGAGGTTGGTGACTGAGGTGCAGGTGGACTGTTACAGAGAGCAGTGCTCAGAGACTGGGGTGCAGAAGTATCGTGCAGAGAGCAGAGGTGTCAGACTGAGGTGCAGATAGACTGTTACAGAGAGTAGACTTTAGAGACTGAGGTGCATAAGAATAGATACAGAGAGCATAGATTTGAGACTGGGTTTTAGAAGGATCCTACAGAGAGCAGAGTTTGGAGAGTGAAGTGCAGAATGACTGTTACAGAGAGCAGAGGTTGGAGATTGAGGTGCAGAAGACCGTTGCAGAGAACAGAGTTTGGAAACTGAGGTGCAGAAGGCTTGTTACAGAGAGCAGAGTTTGGAGACTGGGGTGCAGAAGGACTGTTACAGGGAGCAGAGGTTGGAGATTGAGGTGCAGAAGGATTGTTGCAGGGAACAGAGGATAGAGACTGGGCTGCAGAAGGAATGTTGCAGAGAGCAGATGTTGGAGACTGAGGTGCAGAAGGACTCTTAGAGAGAGCAGAAGTTTAAGACTGGGGTGCAGAAGGACTGTTGCAGAGAGCAGAGGTTGGAAACTGGGGTGCAGAAAGATCGTTGAAATAAGCACAGCTTAGAGACAGGGGTGCAGAAGGATCCTACAGAGAGCAGAAGTTTTAGACTGAGTTGCAGAAGGACTGTTGCAGAGATCAGAGTTTGGAGACTGGGGTGCAGTAGGATCATTGCAGAGAGCAGAGTTTGGAGACTGGGGTGCAAAAGGATATTTGGAGAGAGCAGAGGTTGGAGACCGGGTTGCAGAATGCCTGCTAAAAAGAGCAGAGTTCTGAGACTGGCGTGCAGAAGGCCTGTTACAGAGAGGAGAGTTTGGAGACTGGGGTGCAGAAGGACTGTTATAGAGAGCAGAGTTTGGAGACTGAGTTCCTGAAGGATCTCACAGAGAGCAGAGGTTGGAGCCTGAGGTGCAGGTGGACTGTTACAGAGAGCAGCGGTTGGAGACTGGGGTGCAGAAGTTTCGTGCAGAGAGCAGAAGTGTCAGACTGAGGTGCACATGGACTGTTACAGAGAGCAAGAGGTTGTAGACTGAGGTGTAAAAAGACTGTTACAGAGAGCAGAGTTTGGAGACTGAGGTGCAGAAGACTGTTACAGAAAAAAAGTGGTTGGAAATTGGGGTGCAAAAGGACCGTAAGAAAGACCAGAGTTTGGAGACTGCGGTATAGAAAACTGTAATAGAGACCAAACGTTGGAGACTGAGGTGCAGAAGGATAGATACAGAGAGCAGAGGATTGAGACTGAGGTTCAGAAGGACTTATACAGAAAGCAGAGTTTGGAGACTGGGTGCAGGGGGACCGTTACGGAGAGCAGAGGTTGGAGACAGCAGTACAGAAGGACTGTTACAGAGAGCAGATGTGGAGACTGGGGAGCAGAAGGGACTGTTGCAGAGGACATAGGCTGAAGACTGGGGTGTCTCAGGACATTTGCAAAAAGCAGAGCTTAAAGAATGGGGGTGGAGAAGGAATATTACAGACAGCAGAGTTTGGATATTGGAGTACAGAAGGATCTTACAGAGAGCAGAGGTTGGATACTTTGGTGCAGAAGGACTGTTGAAGACAGCAGAGGTTGGAGACTGGGGTGGAAAGGACTGTTGCAAAGAGCAGAGGTTGGAGACTGGGGTGTAGAAGGACTGTTGCAGAGAGCAGAGTTTGGAGACTGGAGTGCAAAAGGACTGTTGCAGAGAGCAGACGTTGGAGACTGACGTGCAGAAGTCTTGTTACATAGAGCAGATGTTGGAGACTGAGGGGAAGAAGGATTGTTAAAGAGAGCAGAGTTTGCAGACTGGAGTGCAGAAGGACATTTGCAGAGAGAAGAGGTTGGAGACTGGGGTTCAGAAGGACCATTGCAGAGAGCAGAGTTTGAGACTGGGGTGCAGAAGAACTGTTGCAGAGAGCAGAGATTAGAGACTTAGGTGCAAAATCCTGTTACATAGCAGAGGTTGGACACTGGGGTGCAGAAGGATCGTTGAAATAAGCAGAGCTTGGAGACAGGGGTGCAGAAGGAACATACAGAGAGCAGAAGTTGGAGACTGAGTTGCAGAAGTACTGTTGCAGTGATCAGAGGTTGGAGACTGGGAAGCAGTAGAATCATTGCAGAGAGCAGAGTTTGGAGTCTGGGGTCCAGAAGGAATGCTACAGTGAGCAGAGTTTTGAGACTGGCGTGCAGAAGGCCTGTTACAGGGAGGAGAGTTTGGAGACTGGGGTGCAGAAGGACTGTTATAGAGAGCAGAGTTTGGAGACTGAGTTCCTGAAAGATCTTACAGAGAGGAGAGGTTGGAGACTGAGGTGCAGGTGGACTGTTACAGAGAGCAGTGGTTGGAGACTTGGGTGCAGAAGGACTGTTGTAGAGAGCAGAGGTTGGATACTGAGGTGCAGAAAGACTCTTAGAGAGAGCAGAATTTGGAGACTGGGGTGCAGAAGGACTGAACAGAAAGCAGAGATTGGAGTCTGGGCTGCAGAAAGACTTTTACAGAGAGCAAAGTTGGAAGACTGCAGTATAGAAGGACTGTTGCAGAGAGCAGAGTTGAAGACTGAGGTGCAGAAGGATAGATACAGAGAACAGAGGTTGGAGACTAGGGTTCAGAAAGACTGATACAGAAAGCAGAGTTTGGAGACTGGGGTGTAGAAGGACTGTTACAGAGATTAGAGTTATGGAGACTCAGGTGCAGAAAGACTGTTACAGGAAGCAGAGTTTTGAATTTAGGGTGCAGAAGGACTTTTACAGAGAGCACATTTTGCAGACTGCAAGGTATAGGACTGTTATCAAGAGCAGATGTTGGAGACTGGGTTGCAGAATGACTCTTACATAGAGCACAGGTTGGAGACTTAGGTGCAGAAAGATAGATACAGAGAATACAGGTGGTGACTGGGGTTCAGACAGACTGATACAGAAAGCAGAGGTTGGAGACTGGGGTGTAGAAGGACCGTTACGAAGAGCAGAAGTGTAGACTGCGGTATAGAAGGTCTGTTACAGAGAGCAGATGTTGGAGACTGGGAAGCAGAAAGAATATTGTAGAGGACAGAGGTTGGAGACTGGATTGGAGAAGGAATGTTACAGAGCACAGAGTTTGGAAACTGGTGTGCAGATAGATCTTACAGAGAGCAGAGTTTGGAGACTGTGGTGCAGAAGAACTGTTGCAGAGAGAAGACACTGGAGACTGGGGTCAGAAAGATTGTTGTAGAGAGCAGAGTTGGAGACTGGGGTGAAGAAAAACTGTTACAGAGAGCAGAGTTTGGAGAATGATGTGTGGCAGGACTGTTGCAGAGAGCAGATGTTGAAGACTAAGGTGGAGAAGAATCATTGCAGAGAGAAGTGGTTGGAGACTGTTGTGCAGAAGGACTGTCACAGAGTGCAGAATTTAAAGACTTGTTTGCAAAGGATCTTTCAGAGAGCAGAGTTGGAGGCAGAGGTGCAGAAGGACTGTTACAGAGAGCAGAGTTTTGATACAACGGTGCAGAAGCATCTTACAGACAGCAGAATTTGGAGACTGAGGTGCAGAAGGACTTTTGCAGAGATCAGAGGTTGGATAGTGGGTGCAGTTGGATCATTGCAGAGAGCTGATGTTGGAGACTTAGGTGCAGAAAGATCGTTGCAGAGAGCAGATTTTGGAGACTGGGATGCAGAAGGCCTGCTACAGAGAGAAGAGTTTGGATACTGTCTTGCAGAAGGCCTGTTAAGAGAGGAGAGTTTGGAGGACTGAGGTGCAGGAGGACTGTTACAGAGAGCAGTGTTTGGAGACGGGGGTGCAGAAGGATCGTACAGAGATCAGAGGTTTGAGAGTGAGCTGCAGGTGGACTGTTACAGAGAGCAGAGGTTGGAGACTGAGGTGTAGATGGACTGTTACAGAGAGTAGAGTTTGGAGACTCAGGTGCAAACGGACTGTTACAGAAAGCAGAGGTTCGAAATTGGGCTGCAGAAGGACCATTAAAAAGAGCAGAGGTTGGAGACTGCGGTATAGGTCTGTTACCGAGAGCAGAACTTGGAGACTGGGCTGCAGAAGAACTCTTACATAGAGCACAGGTCGGAAACTGAGTTGCAGAAGGATAGATACAGAGAAAGAGGGTGGAAACTGGGGTTCAGACAGACTGATACAGAAAGCAGAGATGGAGACTGGGGTGTAGAAGGATCGTTACAAAGAGCAGAGGTTGGAGACTGCGATACAGAAGGACTGTTACAGAGAGTAGATCTCTGAGTCTGGGGAGCAGAAAAACTGTTGCAGAGGACAGAGGTTGGAGACTGGGGTGGAGAAGGAATGTTACAGAGAGCAGAGCTGAGAAACTTGAGTGCAGAAAGATCTTACAGAGAGCAGAGGTTGTAGACTGTGGTGCAGAAGGACTGTTGCAAAGAGCATACATTGGAGACTAGGTTCCAGAAGGATCGTTCAAGAGGGCAGATTTTAGAAACTTGGGTGCAGAAGGACTGTTACACAGAGTAGAGGTTAAATACTGAGGTGCAGAAGGACTGTAAGAGAGAGCAGAGTTTGGAGACTGGGGTGCAGAAAGACTGTTACAGACAGTAGAGTTTGGAGACTGGGGTTCAGATGGATCTTACAGAGAGCAGAGTTTGAAAACTGGGGTTCAAAAGGACTGTTGCAGAGACCAGATGTTGGAGACTGGGTTGGAGAAGAATCATTGCAGAGAGCCGAGGTTAGACACTGGGGTGCAGAAGGATCGTTGCAGAGAGCAGATTTTGGAGACTGGGAGCAAAAGGACTGCTACAGAGAGAAGAGTTTGGAGGACTGGCGTGCAGAAGGCCTGTTACAGAGAGGAGAGGTGAGAGACTGGGGTGCAGAAGGATATTTATAGAGATCAGAGTTTAAAGACTGGGTTGCTGAAGGTTCTTACAAGGAGCAGAGGTTGGAGCCTGGGGAGCACAATGACTGTTGCAGAGGAAAGAGATTGGAGACTGGGGTTTCGCAGGACACGTGCAGAAGGCAGAGGTTAAAAAATGGGGTGGAGAAGGAATGTTACAGAGAGCAGAGTTTGGAAACTGGAGTGCAGAAAGTTCTTAAAGAGAGCAGAGTTTGGAGACTGTGGTGCAGAATGACTGTTACAGAGACCAGAGGTTGGAGACTGGGGTTTAGAAGGATCGGTGCAGAGAGGAGAGTTTGGAGACTGGTGTGCAGAAGGACTGTTGCAGAGAGCAGAGGTTTGAAACTGGGGTGCAGAAAGACTATTGCAGAGAGCAGAGGTTGGAGACTGGAGTGCAGGAGGACTGTTGCAGAGAGCAGAGGTTGGAGTCTGATGTGCAGAAAGACTCTTACAGAGAGCAGAGTTTGGAGACTGGGGTGCAGAAGGACTGTTTCACATACCCAGAGGTTAGAGACTGTAATGCAGAACGACTGATGGAGAGATCAGAGGTTTAAAGACTGCGTTGTAGTAGGATCATTGCAGAGAGCAGAGGTTGGAGACTTTGGTGCAGGAGAACTGTTGCAGAGAGAAGACATTGGAGACTGGGGTCCAGAAAGATCGTTACACAGAGCAGAGTTTGGAGACTGGGTGAAGAAGGACTGTTACAGAGAGCAGAGTTTGGAGACGGATGTGCGGCAGGACTGTTACAGAGAGCAGATGTTGGAGACTGGGGGTAAAGAAGAATCATTGCAGAGAGAAGAGGTTGGAGACTGTTGTGCAGAAGGACTTGTTACAGAGTGCAGAGTTTAAAGACTTGGATGTAAAAGGATCTTACAGAGAGAAGAGTTGGGAGACTGAGGTGAAGGAGGACTGTTAGAGAGGGCAGAGGTAGGAGACTGAGGTGCAGAAGGACTGTTACAGAGAGCAGAGTTT
>NW_027522536.1:0-105065 GCF_052094955.1 Ictidomys tridecemlineatus | reverse complement strand
ACTCACTCTGTGTGGGCCCCACCAGATCAGCCACTTTCTCTGTGACACCCCATTGCTCCTGAAGCTCTCCTGCTCAGACACCTCTGTCAACGAGTCTGTGCTCCACGTAGTCAGTGCCACCATGGGCCTGAGCTCCTGCCTCTTCACTGCAGGCTCCTACAGGCTCATCATGGCGGCCATTCTGGGGATTCCCTCTGCCCAGGGCAGGAGGAAGGCCTTCTCCAACTGTGTGTTCCCCCTCACTGTCGTGGTGGTCTTCTATGGAACAGCCAACTTGCACTATGACAGGCCCAGAGAAGGCTGGACACAGACACCCTGGTCTCTGTGCTCTTCTGTGTGGTGAGCCCCCTGTTGAGCCCCGTCATTCACAGCCTGAGAAGCAACGAGGTCCAGAGTGCCCTGAGGAAGCTGGCTGGAGGGTGTGCATCCCTTTGCACGATCGAAGTCTAGACCAATCTTCAAACTGGAGTATACAGTCATCTGAAAAAAGATGCCTCCCAGTGACTTGTAGCCACCTGGTTACAGAGTCTGTATCTGAAGCTTCAACTCCAACTCCCGCTTTTAAAATCTCTGAGACTCCTTTCTCTCCTCTCTTTTCACAAACACCCTTTATCCACTTTCAGGTTCAAGTGTGTCGGACACATTGTGTGGTGTTCAGCACCATATCTGTCCTTCTGTGTTCTCCCCAGACCAGAAGGACAGAAAGTATGAAAACCTCGTTTCCCACACTCCCCTTCCTGCAGGCCTCCATTTTAGGAGGTTCTGTCAAGATCAGCCAAACACTAGGCAGAGAGGAAGAAAGGAAAGGAAGAAAGTGGGTTCTTTTGGATCCCATAGCAGCAGAAGCAAACCAGCCCTGTAGAGGCAGGAACTATTCTCCTTGGTGCCAGGAGCTGTTTGTGCAGGCTCCTAGACAGCTGTTCCTGAATGTGGGTAACAGTAGCGTGGAATGAGCGTCTCTTTCCAGGGAAGTTAGTGTTTCCATATATGGGGTGGTGTCACCTGCCCTATTTTTTTTCCACATCTCCCAACCATTTTATAACTTTTTTCTGTGTCAACTTCCTCTACACTAAGACATCAAGAGTCGTTCTTCATCTCTACCTGACCATGGTGGCACTGACCACAATAGTGGTTTCATCAGAGATGGTTCTAGATAACAGATCTGAGGAGGTAGGTTGGATGTCTGACCTGAGGGAATTGAATATGTTGATGATGTCACAGCCCATGGGAAAGAAGGTCTGATAATTCCTGGTGTGCAATAACCCAACAGAGTCTTTAAATTATCGTTGCCTGAAATCAAATGTTTATGGAAACTGAGCTTTGGAATAACACCATCGACCTTCAGGGTGGGAATGAACATTACAACATGACTACAGACTGCTTTTACTGACTGGAGTGGGAGACTTACAGAAAGAAAATGATAGGTTCAAGCATTATATTCCTCCTTCAAGTCAGGTTCAGATCATCAGAAATATTTTCTCTCTGGAAACTGATAAAGGTTAATATCAGAATAAAACATCCAATTCTCCAAATTGCAGAAGTACAAAGAAAATTATAAATCCACAATTTACCCAGGTCTTTCTTATGTCAATTAGGACATTAATAGGGGAATGATTGAGACCCTGTTAATTAGAATGGCAAAATACCAGTGGAATTAGACAAATCTCAGAGCCTTGAACCCTGAAATCTCCATTAACCTTCTTTGCTGTCAGAAGTAGGCCTTCCTCCCCCGAGGAGACTAGCTTTCCCTAAATTGAAGACCCTATGGTGACTCTACCTGGGCAGTTGTCTTTTTTTTTTTTAAGAGAGAGTGAGAGAAGAGAGGAGAGGAGAGGAGAGGGGGGGAGAGAGAGAGAGAGAGAGAGAGAGAGAGAGAGACAGAGAGAGAGACAGAGAGAGAGACAGAGAGACAGAGAGACAGAGACAGAGAGAGAGGATTTTTAATATTCATTTTCTAGTTCGCGGCGGACACAACATCTTTGTTGGTATGTGATGCTGAGAATTGAACCCGGGCCGTATGCATGCCAGGCAAGCGCACTACTGCTTGAGCCACATCCCCAGCCCAATTGTCTTTAAGATGCTCATCCATCATCCCAAAGTGTCACCAGACTCTTAACTGGGGTCTGATCCTAGAACGCCTCAGGTAAGAGTATAAAATATAGCCCAGGAGAGTATAAGGGTCACACAAAAATAAAAGGTAAATATTTTACTGTATTTTGTTAATAGGAGCCTTAAGAATATATAAGAGAATTTGTTTGAGTCTTCTAGACCAAAGAAGTCAGGACATATTGCTGGATCATCTTGAATGCAGTCACAGGGATGTAATCACCAGAAATGTTAGGACCAAGGATTTTCCTGAGCCATGGGGAGTGGCTATTAGACTCTCTTTGGTTGATGGACTGAAATCTGGACTCAGTGTTTGCTTAAGTTCAATGACCAATATGATCCTGGAATAATGGAGAGGATGGTGATCAGAAATAAATAAGGTGTTGGATGGCGTGTTATGTGACCCCTTACCTGGCCTCACAGCTGGATCTGGAGGAGGGCCTGGAGCACCAGCCTTCGCCAAGGTCTCGTAGACATGCGTTCAGAAGGCAGCACCAGATCCTTGTGAAACCTGCAGCCGCTGTCCTCGGCAGCCTGGGAAGACATTAACAGATGGCATCGTTGAAACGGGCTCCCTGATTTCAGTGAGAATAAGGGGACCCTGAAGTAGAAGAGGCCATGTGGTGGAGCAGTGATCAGAACATTTGAATCTGTAGAGATTTTTGACAGTGGTAAATGATCGTGGTATTTACAGATGGGAAAAAATTGGCACCCTCCTAGAATAGTGCCTGTCCCATTTAATGTGAAACTTTTCTTTTCACACTTCATTGGTGCATTGTAGTGGTCCATAATGGTGGGATTTGCTGACACATATTTGAACATGCACACAAAATAACCGTGAACTTTGGCGAATATCATTCCAATATTTCCCTTTTCCTCACCTCCTCCCCTGGTGCCATGACTCTACTGATCTTCCTTCAACTTTCATGATGAGACTCTCTTCCAAACTTTCCTTCCTTTCCCCCCTCTAGCTTTAACAGAGGAAAAACATACGGCTCTTAAATTTCTGAGTTGCTTATTTCCCTTTATGTTCTGAAGGTCCATCCATCTTCCAGCATGACATAATTTCGTTCTTCTTTATGGCTGAATGAAATTCCAGTGTGCACATACCAGATGTTCTTTATTCATTCGTCCACTGATGTCACCTTGGCTGGTTCATGGGCATGTATGTGTCATTATAGTATGATGACTTCGATCTGCTGTGATAAATACCAAGCAGAGGTAGAGCTGGGTCGCAGGGTGGTCCATGGCTACTCCTGAGGAGCCTCCATCCCGATTTCCGTGGTGGTTGTGCTGATTTACATGCCCACCAACAGGGTGAGAGTGCTCCTTTCTCTCCAATTCTCTCCTAGTCACACTGGTTTCTGTTTGTATTCTTGGTGGTTGCCTTTGTCACTGAAGTGAGATGAAATCTCAGGGTAGTCTTTACTTGCAAGTATTTTTATATATTTGTTGGCCACTCACATATTTTCTTCTAAGACGTGTCTGTTTAGTTCATTTAGTTTCCCATTTGGTAATTGGGTTATTTGATAATTGGGTTATTTAATAATTGTGGGTTTGATGTTAAGTTTTTTGAGTTCTTTATTAATATTCTGAATATTCATCCTCTTTTAGAAGAACACCTCATAAAGATTTTCTCCCTTTCCGTAGGTTCTCTCTTCATATTCTAATTGTTTTCTTTGCTGTGCAGAACCTTCTTAATTTGATGCCATCCTATTACCTAACTTTTGGTATTATCTCCTGAGCTTTGGCATCCTATTGAGAAAGTCATTGCCTCTTCCTGTAGTTTGGAGTATTGACTTTGTTTTTACCTAAAAACTGCATAATTTCTGGTCTAGAGTCTGGGTCTATAATGCATTTTTATTTGATTTTTTGCAGGGTGAGCGATTTTTCAGGTCTCATTCTTCTGCATTTGGACAGGGGTGTAGAAGGACTGTTTCATAGAGTAGATGTTAAAGACTGGAGTGCAGAAGAACTGTTGCAGAGAGCAGAGTTTTCAGACTGAGGTGCAGAAAGACTGTTGCAGAGATCAGATGTTGGAGACTGGGGTTCAGAATGACTGTTGCAAAGAGCAGAGGTTAGATACTGGGGTGAAGAAGGATCATTGCAGAGAGCAGAGGTTGGTGACTGGTGTGCAGAAGGACTGTTACGGAGAGCAGAGTTTGGAGACTTGGTTGCAGAAAAACTGATACAGAAAGATGAGGTTGGAGACTAGGGTGCAGAAGGAGCATTACAGAGTGCAGAAGTTGGAGACTGCAGTACAGAAGGACTGTTACTGAGAGCAGAGATTGAAAATTGGGGAGCAGAAGGACTGTTTCAGAGAACAGAGGTTGGAGACTGGGTTGCATCAGGACCCTTGAAGAAAGCAGAGGTTGGAGACAGGGTTGGAGAAGGAATGTTACAGAGAGCAGAGTTTGGAAACTGGAGTGCAGAAGCACCTTACAGAGAACAAAGTTTGGAGACTGGGGTGCAGAAGGAGTGTTAAGGAGAGGAGACGTTGGAGACTGGATCGTTGCAGAGAGCAGAGGTTGGAGACTAGGGTGCATAAGGACGGTTGCAGAGAGCAGAGTTTGGAGACTGATGTGCACAAAAACTGTTAAAGAGAGCAGAGTTTGAACAGTGAGGTGCAGAAGGATCGTTGAAGACAGCAGAAGTTGGAGATGGAGTTGCAGAAGAATCGTTGCAGAGAGCAGAGGTGGAGACTGGGCTGGAGAAGGATTGTTACAGAGAGCAGAGGTGGGAGACTGGGGTGCAGAAGGACTGTTACAGAGAGAACAGATTAAAGACTGGGGTGCAGAAGGAATGTTGCAGAAAGCAGAGTTTGGAGACTGGGGTGCAGAAGGACTGTTGGAGAGAGCAGAGTTTGGAGACTGAGATTCAGAAGGACTGTTACACAGAGAAGACGTTGAAGATTTGGGTGAATAATTATGATACAGAAAGCTGGGGTGGGACCCTGGGGTACAGAAGACCATTAAAGAGAGCAGAGGATGGAGACTGGCGTGCAGAAGGACTGTTTCAGAGGGCAGAGTTTGGAGACTGGGGTGCAGAATGCCTGCTACAGAGAGCAGAGATTTGAGACTGGGATGCAGAAGGACTGTTATAGAGAGCAGACTTTTGAGGCTGGGTTGCAGAAGGACTGTTATAGAGAGCAGAGTTTTGAGGCTGGGTTGCAGAAGGATCTTACAGAGAGCAGGACGACTGTTACAGAGAGCAGTGGTTGGAGACTGGAATGCAGAAAGATAGTGCAGAGAATAGAGGTTTCAGCCTGAGGTGCAGAAGGACTGTTACAGAGAGCAGAAGATGGAGATTGAGGTGCAGAAGGACGGTTACAGAGAGCAGAGTTTGGTGACTGAGGTGCAGAAGGACTGTTACAGAAACAAAGGTTGGAAATTGGGGTGCACAGGGACCGTTACAGAGAGCAGAGGTTGGAGACTGCGGTATACAAAGACTGTAACAGAGAGCTGAGGTTGGAGAATATGGTGCAGAAGGACTCTTACAGAGAGCTGAGTTTGGAGACTGGGGTGCAGAAGGACTGTTACATAGAGCAGAGTTTGAAGACTGGGGTTTAGAAGGATTGTTGCAGAGAGCAAAGGTTGGAGAGTTGGGTACAGGAGGACTGATGCAGAGAGCAGAATTTGGAGACTGAGGTGCAGAAGGACTATTACAGAGAGCATAGTTTGGATACTGGGGTGCAGAAGGACTGTTGCAGATAGCAGAGGTTGGAAACTGGGGTGAAGAAGGACTGTTGCAAGGAGCAGGTGTTGGAGACATGGATGCAGAAGGACCGTTACAGAGATCAGAGCTTGGTAAGTGCTGTACAGAAGGACTGTTACAGAGAGCAGAGGTTAAAGACTGGGGTGAAGAAGGATTGTTGCAGAGAGCAGAGGTTGCAGAGTGAGGTGCATATGGACTGTTACAGAGAGCAGAGTTTGGAGACTGTGGTGCAAAAGCACTGATACAGAAAGCAGAGTCTTGGGTGAAGAAGGACCCTTACAGAGAATAGTGGTTGAAGACTGCGGGACAGAAGAAGTATTGGTGAGAATAAGGTTGGAGACTGGGGTGCAAAGGGACCATTGCAGAGAGCAGAAGGAATGTTATAGAGAGCAGAATTTCGAAACTGGTGTACAGAAGGATCTTCCAGAGAGCAGAGGTTGGTGACTGGGTTGTAGAGAGACTGTTGCAGAGCAGACGTTGAAGACTGGGGTGCAGAAGGATCGTTGCAGAGTGCAGAGGTTGGAGACTGAGGTGCAGAATTATTGTTACAGAAAGCAAAGGTTGGATAATGGGGTGCAGAAGGACTTAAAGAGAAAGCAGATGTTGGAGACTGTGGTGCAGAAGGACCGTTACAGAAAAAAGAGGTTGGAAATCCGGTACAGAAGGACTGTTACAGAGAGCATAGGTTAAAAACTGGGGTGCAGAAGACTGTTGCAGAAAAAAAAGGTTAGAGCCTGGGGTGCAGAAGGACCATTGCAGTAAGCAGAGTTTGGAGACTGAGGTGCATAACTATTGTTACAGGGAGCAGAGTTTGGAGATTGGGTTGCAGAAGAACGGTTATAGTGAGCAGCGGTTGGAGACTGGTGTGCAGAAGGATCTTTCAGAGAGCAGAGGTTGGAGACTGGGGTAAAAAAGGACTGCTGCAGAGAGCAGAATTTTGAGACTGGGGTGCAGAAGGATTGCTAAAGAGAGCAGAGGTTGGAATCTGGGTTGCAGAAGAACTTGTTCATAGAGCAGAAGTTGGAGATTTGGGTGGAGAAGGAACTGGTGCAGGGAGCAGAGGTTGGAGTTTGAGGTGCAGAAGGAGTGTTATAAAGAGCAGAGGATTGGGACAGGGGTGCAGAAGAAATGATTCAAAAAGCAGAGGTTGAAGACTGGTGTACAGGAGGACCATTAGAGAGAGCAGAGGTTGGAGTCTTTAGTACAGAAGGACTCTTACAAAGAGCAGAGTTTGGAGACTGGGGTGCAGAAAAACTGTTGCAGAGAGTAGATGATGGAGACTGGGGTCCAGAAAAACTGTAGCAGAGAGCAGACGTTAGAGACTAAGTTGTAGGAGTACAGTTACACAGAGCACAGTTTGGAGACTGGGGTGCAAAAGGACTGATACAGAAAGCAGAGTTTGGAGATTCGGGTGCAGAAGTGTCCTTACAGAGAGCAGAGTTTTGAGAATGTAGTACAGAAGGACTCTTACAGAGAGCAGAGTTTGGAGACTGTGGTGGAGAATGATTGTAGCAGATAGCAGATGTTGGAGACTGGGATGAAGAAGGAATGTTGAGAGAGCAGAGGATGGAGACTGGGATGCGCAAGGACTGTTGTAGAGACCAGAGGTTGCAGACTGAGTTGCAGAAGGACTCTTACAGACGGCAGAGTTTGGAGACTGTGGTGCAAAACAACTGATACAGAAAGCAGAGGTTGGATACTGGGGTGCATAAGGACCCTTACGGAGAACAGAGGTTGGAGACTGCAGTACAGAATGACTGGTACCGAGAGAAGAGGTTGGAGACTGGGGTGCAGAAGAACTGATGTAGAGAACAGAGGTTGGAGACTGGGGCGCAGACGGATTGTTTGGTCGAGCAGTGTATGGAGACTGAGGTATAGAAGGACTGTTGCAGAGAGCAGAGGTTGGAGACTGGAGTGTAGAAGGACTTTTGCAGAGAGGAGACGTTGGAGACTGAGGTGTAGAAGGATCGTTTGGGCGAACAGAGTATGGAGACTGGGGCGCAGAAGGACTGTTACAGAGAGCAGATATTGGAGACTGAGTTACAGAGGGACTGTTACAGAGAGTAGAGGTTTGAGACTGGGGTGCCAAAGGATCTTTGCAGAGAGAAGAGGTTGGACACTGAGGTGCAGAAAGATCGTTGCGGAGAGCAGAGGTTCGAGACTGGGGTGAAGAAGGATCATTACAGAGAGCAGAGTTTGGAGACTGGGGTGCAGAAGGAATGTTGCAGTGAGCAGAGGTTGGAGACTTAGGTGCAGAAGCACTGTTACATAGAGTAGAGGTAGGAGGCTGAGGTGCAGAAGGATTGTTGCAAAGAGCAGAGGTTAAAGACTGGGGTGCAGAAGCATTGTTACAGAGAGCAGAGGTTGGAGACAGGGGTGCAGACGGACTGTTGCAGAGAGCAGATGTTTTAGACTGGGATGTACAAGGACTATTGCAGAGAGTAGAGGTTGGAGATTGGGGTCCAGAAGGACTGTAGCAGAGAGCAGAGGTTGGAGACTAAGGTGCAGAAGGACAGTTACACAGAGCAGAGATTAGAGACTGGATTGCAGAAGTACTGACACAGAAAGCAGAGGCTGGAGATTCTGGTGCAGAAGTACCCTTACTGAGAGCAGAGTTTGGAGAATGCAGTACAGAAGGACTGTTACAGAGAGCAAAGATTGGAGATTGGGGTGCAGAATGACTGTTGCAGAGAGCAGATGTTGGAGACTGGGGTGCAAAAGGACTGTTGAAGAGAACAGAGAATAAAGACTTGTGTGCAGAAGGACTGGTGCAGAGAGCAGAGGTTGCAGACTGAGTTGCAGAAGGACGGTTACAGAGGGCAGAGTTGGGAGACTGTGGTTTAAAACGACTGATACAGAAAGCAGAGGTTGGATACTGGGGTGAATAAGGACCCTTACAGAGAACAGAGGTTGAAGACTGTGGTACAGAAACACTGTTATAGAGAGCAGAGGTTGGAGTCTGGGTTGCAGAAGAACCGATGTAGAGAACAGAGTTTGGAGACTGGGGTGCAGAACGACCGTTGGGGCGATCAGAGTATGGAGACTTGGGTGTAGAAGAACTGTTGCAGAGAGCAGTGATTGGAGACTGAGTTACAGAAGGACTGTTAAAGAGAGCCGAGTTTTGAGACTAGGGTACAGATGGATTTTTGCAGAGAGCAGAGTTTTCAGACTGAGGTACAGAAGAATTGTTGCAGGAAGCAAATGTTGGAGACTGGGTTCACAAGGACTGTTGCAGCTAGCAGAGGTTTCAGACTGGGATGCAGAAGGCCTGTTACAGAGTGCAGAGGTTGGAGACTGGGGTGCAGAAGGACTGTTACAATGAGCAGAGTTTTCAGACTGGGTTTCAGAAGGGTCTTACAGAGAGCAGAGGTAGGAGACAGACATTCAGAAAGACTGTTACAGAGAGCAGAGGTTGGAGACTGGGGTGTAGAGGAATTGTTGAAGAGAGCAGATTTTTCAGACTGAGGTACAGAAGAATTGTTGCAGAGAGCAGATGTTGGAGACTGGGATGTAGAAGGATCGTTGCCGAGAGCAGAGGTTGGAGACTGGGTTGCAGATGGAATGATACAGAGAGCATAAGTTTGAGACTGGGGTGCAGAAGGCCTGTTACAGAGCAGAGTTTGGAGACTGGGGTGCAGAAGGATCTTACAGAGAGCAGAGTTTTGAGACTGAGGTGCAGAAGCACTGTTACAGAAAGTAGATGTTGGAGACTGAGGTGTAGAAGGACCCTTGCAAAGAGCAGAGTTTGGAGACTGAGGTGCAGAAGGATTGTTACAGAGAGATTAATTAGCAAGCAGGGAGAGGCTCAGCTGCGTTCAGGTGGAATCCGGCCAGCCAAGCCCACACTGACCCCCGGGCTGAATACGGGAGTTTAGACGGGGAAGGAAGCGGTACATTCCCATCCCCCACAGCAGACACTCCACCAAGGCAATCAGCAGTCAGCAGCTTGAACAGCTGAAATATCCACCGCCATTCTCCCACAGATCTCAACAACAAAACAGGTGTGTGGCACTCAGCCCATCCCCCATACATTGGGAACTCGCATAAAATCTCTCCTAGGCTTGCCGGGGGAGGGAGAATCAGAGTGAGCCTGCATAAAGACTAGGGGGAAACTAGAGGCACCTGACCTGCAACCCCCCCTACCCATCTGCAGCCAAAAGGAAACCTGTCTAGCTAGAGCTGGGGGAGGGGCAAGCAGGAAAAATCCAAAGGACAGAGTGCCTTGGATCCCAATCGCCAACTGTGGGACCCCGGAGATCCAGGCCCACTGATTCGTGCAGCCTGCCCTGCGGCTACAGAAGGCTAGCAGAAGAAACCAGGAGGCTAGAGGCAAGGCCCTCGAGACTGGGAAGCTGGAAATTGCAGGCCGGCCGCGACAGTTCACCCACTGCCCGCATAGCTGGGCGGTAGGAGAACACCCGGCCGCAGGTGACCGATCACCCGCCCGCGGCCTGTGATACTGGGCGGCTGGAGACCGCCTGCCTGCCGCGACTGGGAGCTGAAATCAAACAGAGACAGTCCAGTCACACCACCTCATCAGGACACCCCGGCAAGGAACTGGGGCCGGTCATAGCAAAGTAGTGTCGTCACTGGAGCTCGGATGTCAGATCTTCCTTCACAGTGGAATCCACGTCAGCAGGCGTAGTTTAACAACACTAAGGAGAGGCATCAGAGTAATACAGAACCAAAACAAATCTATAGAAGAGAGCAGAAACACGACAATCAAATAGAGCTTGAAAGCAACGGGGACAACATGAGAAAACAAGGGAAAAAAGGAGAACAAACAATGCAAGACAACTTAATTCTACAAGAGGACATAGAAACATCAGAAGCAGGGATAGGAAAAGAACTCAAGGCATACCTAACTCAAATGGAAAGGAATATTAGAGAAGACATGAGACAGCAAGTCCAAGCAATAAAAATATATTTTGAAAATGAATTAAACAAACAAATTCAAATGGCAAAGAACGAGCTCTACCAGGAGATAGAGATCTTAAGAAAGAATCAAACTATAATCCTAGAATTGCAGGAAACTACAAACCAAATTAAAAACTCAAACAAGAATATTACAAATAGACTTGATCAAGTAGAAGTCAGAACATCAGATAATGAAGACAAGGTTTATCAACTTGAAAAGAGTATAGTCAACACAGAAAAGATGCTTAAATCCCATGAGCAATCTATTCAAGACTTATGGGATGTCATTAAAAAAGCAAATTTGAGAGTCATCGGGATAGAAGAAGGCACAGAGATTCAAACCAAAGGAATGGACAGCATATTAAATGAAATAATTGTAGAAAACTTCCCAGAGATGAAAGATGGAATGGATTGCCAAATCCTGGAAGCCTACAGGACCCCAAACATTCAAAACTATAATAGACTAACTCCAAGACACATAATTATGAAGATAGCCAACATACAGGACAAGGAGAGAATATTAAAAGCTACTAGAGAAAAGAGACAGATTACATTCAGGGGTAAACCAATTAGGTTAACGACTGATTTCTCAGCATAGACATTGAAAGCGAGAAGATCCTGGAACAATGTATTTCAAACGCTGAAAAATAATGGATTTCAACCAAGAATACTGTATCCAGCAAAATTGAGCTTCAGATTTGACAACGAAATTAAAATCTTTCACGATAAACAAAAGCTAAAAGAATTTGCAGCAAGAAAACCAGCACTGCAAAGCATTCTGAGCAATGTACTACAAGAAGAGGAATTGAAAAATAGTGCCCAAAACTAACAACAAGAGGTATCTCAGTAAAGGAGGAGGAAAATAACCAAAAAAGTAAAACTAGCCAAACTAAAATAAATAAATAAAGAAGCATGACTGGAAGTACAAATCATATCTCAATTGTAACTTTAAATGTTAATGGCCTAAACTCACCAATCAAGAGACATAGGCTAGCAACCTGGATCAAAAAAACAAATCCAACAATATGCTGCCTTCAGGAGACTCATATGATAGGAAAAGACATACACAGGCTGAAGGTAAAAGGTTGGGAAAAATCATACCACTCACATGGCCCTCGGAAGCAAGCAGGAGTGGCCATACTCATATCAAATAAAATCAACTTCAAACCTAAGTTAATTAAGAAGGATAAAGAAGGACACTATATACTGTTAAAAGGGACCATCCACCAACAAGACATAACAATTATCAATTTGTATGCACCAAACAATGGAGCTGCAATCTACATAAAACAAACGCTCCTCAAGTTCAAGAGTCAAATAGACCATAACACAATAATTACGGGTGACTTCAACACACCGCTCTCGCCATTAGACAGATCCTCTAGACAAAAACTGAATAAAGAAACTATAGAACTCAACAGCACAATCAATAACCTAGACCTAACTGACATATATAGAATATACCAACCATCATCAAGTGGATACACGTTCTTCTCAGCAGCACATAGATCCTACTCAAAAATAGACCATATATTATGCCATAAGGCAAATCTTAGTAAATATAAAAGTGTGGAGATAATACCATGCACCATATCTGACCATAATGGAATGAAATTGGAAATCAATGATAAAAAAGGAAGGAAAAATCCTACACCACATGGAAAATGAACAATATGTTATTGAATGATCAATGGGTTACAGAAGACATAAAGGAAGAGATAAAAAAATTCTTAGAGTCAAATGATAATACAGACACAACATACCAGAATCTATGGGACACAATGAAAGCAGTTTTAAGAGGGAAATTCATATCCTGAAGTTCCTTCATCAAAAAAAGAAAAAACCAACAAATAAATGAACTCACACTACACCTCAAAAACCTAGAAAAGGAAGAACAAAACAACAGCAATTGTAGTAGAAGACAAGAAATAATTAAAATTAGAGCAGAAATAAACGAAATTGAAACAAAAAAAAACATTGAAAAAATTGATAAAACTAAAAGTTGGTTTTTTGAAAAAATAAATAAGATAGACAAGCCCTTAGCTATGCTAACAAAAAGAAGAAGAGAGAGAACCCAAATTACTAATATACGGGATGAAAAAGGCAATATCACAACAGACACTACAGAAATACAGAAGATAATTAGAAACTATTTTGAAACCCTATATTCTAATAAAATAGAAGATAGCGAAGATATCAATAAATTTCTTAAGGCATATGATTTGCCCAGATTGAGACAGGAAGACACACACAATTTAAACAGACCAATAACAAAGGAAGAAATAGAAGAAGCCATCAAAAGACTACCAACCAAGAAAAGCCCTGGACCTGATGGGTATACAGCGGAGTTCTACAAAACCTTCAAAGAAGAACTAATACCAATACTTTTCAAACTATTTCAAGAAATAGAAAAAGAAGGAGCTCTTCCAAATTCATTCTATGAGGCCAACATCACCCTGATCCCAAAACCAGACAAAGACACTTCAAAGAAAGAAAACTACAGACCAATATCTCTAATGAACTTGGATGCAAAAATTCTCAATAAAATTCTGGCGAATCGAATACAAAAACATATCAGAAAACTTGTGCACCATGATCAAGTAGGATTCATCCCTGGGATGCAAGGCTGGTTCAATATACGGAAATCAATACATGCTATTCACCACATCAATAGGCTTAAAGACCAGAACCATATGATCATCTCGATAGATGCAGAAAAAGCATTTGACAAAATACAACATCCCTTTATGTTCAAAACATTAGAAAAACTAGGGATATCAGGAACTTACCTCAACATTGTAAAAGCTATATATGCTAAACCTCAGGCTAGCATCATCCTAAACGGAGAAAAACTGAAGGCATTCCCTCTAAAATTTGGAACAAGACAGGGATGTCCTCTATCACCACTTCTATTCAATTTAGTTCTCGAAGTACTAGCCAGAGCAATTAGACAGACAAAAGAAATCAAAGGCATAAAAATAGGAAAAGAAGAAATTAAATTATCGCTATTTGCAGATGACATGATAATTTACTTAACAGACCCAAAAGGATCTACAAAAAAGCTGCTAGAGTTAATAAAGGAATTCAGCAAAGTGGCAGGATATAAAATCAACACGCACAAATCAAAGGCATTCCTGTATATCAGCAACAAAACCTCTGAAATGGAAATAAGGAAAACCACTCCATTCACAATATCCTCAAAGAAAATAAGATACTTGGGAATCAACCTAACAAAACGGGTGAAAGATTTATACAATGAAAACTACAGAACCCTAAAGAGAGAGATAGAAGAAGATCTCAGAAGATGGAAAAATGTACCCTGTTCATGGATAGGCAGAACTAACATCATCAAAATGGCGATATTACCTAAAGTTCTCTACAGGTTTAATGCGATGCCAATCAGAATCCCAAAGACATTTCTTGTAGAAATAGATAAAGCAATCATGAAATTCATATGGAAAAACAAAAGAACCAGAATAGCAAAAGCAATTCTAAGCAGGAAGTGTGAATCTGGAGGTATAGCGATACCAGAGCTCAAACTGTACTACAAAGCAATAGTAACAAAAACAGCATGGTACTGGTACCAAAACAGGCAGGTGGACCAATGGTACAGAATAGAGGACACAGAGACTAATCCACAAAGTTACAACTATCTTATATTTGATAAAGGGGCTAAAAACATGCAATGGAGGAAGGATAGCATCTTCAACAAATGGTGTTGGGAAAATTGGAAATCCATATGCAACAAAATGAAATTGAATCCCTTTCTCTCACCAGCCACAAAAGTTAACTCAAAATGGATCAAGGAGCTAGATATAAAAACAGAGATACTGCATCTGATAGAAGGAAAAGTTGGCTATGATCTACATATTGTGGGGTCGGGCTCCAAATTCCTTAATAGAACGCCCGTAGCCCAAGAGTTAATAACAAGAATAAACAAATGGGACCTACTTAAACTAAAAAGTTTTTTCTCAGCAAGAAAAACAGTAAAAGAGGTAAATAGAGAGCCTACATCCTGGGAACAAATTTTTACCCCTCACACCTCAGATAGAGCCCTAATATCCAGAATGTACAAAGAACTCAAAAAATTAAACAATAAGATAACAAATAATCCAATCAACAAATGGGCCAAGGACATGAACAGACACTTCTCAGAGGAGGACATACAATCAATCCACAAGCACATGAGAAAATGCTCACCATCTCTAGCAATCAGAGAAATGCAAATCAAAACCACCCTAAGATACGATTTCACTCCTGTAAGATTGGCAGCAATTATGAAGTCAAACAACAATAAGTGTTGGCGAGGATGTGGGGAAAAGGGCACACTTGTTCACTGCTGGTGGGACTGCAAAATGGTGAGGCCAATTTGGAAAGCAGTATGGAGATTCCTGGGAAAGCTGGGAATGGATCCACTATTTGACCCAGCTATTGCCCTTCTTGGGCTATTCTCTGAGGACCTTAAAAGAGCACACTATACGGATACGGCCACATCAATGATTATAGCAGCACAATTCACAATAGCTAGACTGTGGAACCAACCTAGATGCCCTTCAATAGATGAGTGGATGAAAAAATTGTGGCAGCTATACACAATGGAGTATTATGCAGCACTAAGAAATGACAAAATCATAGAATTTGCAGGGAAATGGATGGCATTAGAGCAGATTATGCTAAGTGAAGCTAGCCAAGCCCTAAAAAACAAATGTCAAATGTCTTCTTTGATATAAAGAGAGCCACTAAGAATAGAACAGGAAGGGAGAGCATGAGGAAAAGACTACCAGTAAACTAAGACGAATGGGGGGAGAGAAAGGAAGAGAGAAGGGAAAACATATGGAAATGGTAGGAGACCTTCAGTGATACACAAAATTATAAGAGGTTATGAGAGGCAAGGGGGTGAGGGGAAAAAGGGGAGAGAATTGAACAACACAGAGGAGGTAGAGAGGGAAGATGGGAGGGGAGGGGAGGGGAGGGGGGATAGTAGGGGATAGGAAAGGTAGCAGAATACAACAGTCACTAATATGTCATTATGTAAAAATGTGAGTATGTAACAGAAGTGAGTCTGTATTATGTATTTTGGGAGTTCAAAACCCAATTGAGTCGAATGTATGAAAGATGATATGTCTTGAGCTCTGTAATGTTTTGAACAATCAATAAAAAAATAAATAAATAAAACAATTATCAATAGAAAAAAAAAGGATTGTTACAGAGAGAAGTGGTTGGAGACTGGGGTGCAGAAAAACTTTTGCTGAGAGCAGAGGTTTTCGACTGGGGTTTAGAAGGACTGTTGCAGAGAGTAGATATTGGAGATTTGGGTCCAGAAGGACTGTTACAGAGAGCACAGTTTGCAGACTGGGGTGCAGAAGGACTGTTGCAGAGAGAAGATGCTGGAAACTGGAATTCAAAAAGAAAGTTGCAGAGAGCAGAGGATGAAGACTGGGGTGCATAAGTATCCTTGGGGTGAGCAGAATACGAAGAATGGGGTGTAGAAGAACTGTTACAGAGAGTAGAGGTTGGAGATTAGGGATTAGAAAAACTTTTTCAGAGAGCAGACGTTGGAGACTTGGGTGAAGAAGCATTGTTGCATAGAGCAGAGGATGGAGACTCAGATGCAGAAGACTGTTACAGAAAGCAGATTTTGAAGACTAAGGTGCAGAAGGACTGTTACAGAGAGCAGACTTTTGAGACTGGCGTGCAGAAGGATCATTGCAGAGTTTGGAGACTGGGGTTCAGAAAAATTGTTAGAGAGAGCAGAGGTTGGAGACTGTGGTGCAGAAAGACTTTTACTGAGAGCACAGGTTGGAGACTGAGGTGCAGAGAAACTTTTGCAGAGAGCAATGTTAAAAGACTGGGGCGCAGAAGGACCATTACAGAGAGCAGATGTTGGAGACTGAGGTGCAGAAGGACCATTACAGAGAGCAGAGTTTGGAGACTGAGGTGCAGAAGGACTGATATAGAAAGTAGAGGTGGGAGACTGGCTTGCAAAAGGACCCTTACAGAGAACAGAGTTTTGAGACTGCAGTACAGAAGGACTGTTGTAGAGAACAAGGATGGAGACTGGGGTTAAGACATACCAATGCAGACAGCAGAGGTTGGAGACTGGGGTGCAGAAAGAATGTTACAGGGAGCACAGGTTGGAGACTGAGGTGTAGAAGGAGTGTTACAGAGAGCAGAGTTTGGAGACTGAGGTGGAGAAGAACTGTTACAGAAATCAGAGGTTGAAAATTGGGCTGTAGAAGGACCCTTACATATAGCAGAGTTTGGAGACTTCCGTACAGAAGGACTGTTACACAGAGCATATCTCGGAGACTGCGGAGCAGGAGGCCTGTTGCAGAGGACAGAAGTTGGAGACTGGGGTGGAGAAGGAATGTTACAGAGAGCAGAGTTTGGAAACTGGAGTGCAGAAGAATCTTACAGAGAGCAGAGTCTGGAGACTGTGGTGCAGAAGGACTGTTGCACAGAGCAAAAGTTAAAGACTGGAGTCCCGAAGGATCGTTGCAGAGAGCAGAATTTAGAGACTGAGGTGCAGATGGACTGTTACAGAGAGAAGAGTTTGGAGACTGAGGTGCAGAAGGACAGTTACAGAGAGCAGAGTTTGGAGACTGGTATGCAGAAGGACTGTTACAGAGAGCAGAGGTTGGAGACTGGGGTTCAGATGGATCTTACAGAAAGCAGAGTTTAGAGACTGGGGTGCAAAGGAACGTTGCAGAGAGCAGATGTTAGAGACTGGGATGGAGAAGAATCGTTGCAGAAAGAATAGGTTGGAGACTGGAGTGCATAAGGATCTTACAGAGAGCAGAGGTTCGTGACTAGGGTGCAGAAGGCCTGTTGCTGAGTGCAGAGGATGGAGACTGGGGTGGAGAAAAACATTGCAGAGAGAAGAGGTTGAAGACTGGGGTTCTGAAGGCCTGTTACAGAGAGCGAATTCGAGACTGGGTTGCAAATATTCTGTTATAGAGAGCAGAGGTTGGAAACTATTCTAGAAGGACTGTTACAGAGAGCAGAGTTTGGAGACTGGGTGGCAGAAGGGTCTAACAGAGATCAGAGGTAGGAGACTGAGGTGCAGAAGGATCCTTGCAGAGATCAGAGTTTTTAGACTGAGTTGCTGAAGGACTCTTGCAGAGAGCAGATGTTGGAGACTGGTGTGCAAAAGAATTGTTGCAGAGAGCAGAGGTTGGAGACTAGGGTGAAGAAGGACTGTTACAGAGATCAGAGTTTGGGGACTGGGTTGGAGAAGGATCTTACAGACAGCAGAGGTTAAAGAATCAGGTGCAGAAAGACTGTTACAGAGAGTAGATGTTGGAGACTGAGGTGCAGAAGTAACGTTGCAGAGTACGGAGTTTGGAGACTGAGGTGCAGAAGGATTGTTACAGAGAGCAATGGTTGGAAACTGGGGTGCAGAAGGACTGTTGCTGATAGCGGACTTTGGAGACTGGGGTTCAGAAGGAGTAATACAGAAAGCAGAGATTGGAGTCTGGGGTGAAGAAATACCATTACAGAGAGCAGAGGTTGGACTCTGCAGTACAGGAGGACTGTTACAGAGAGCAGAGGTTGGAGACTGGGGTGCAGAAGGACTGTAAAAGAGAGCTGATGTTGGTAACTAGGGTGCTGAAGGACTGTTGCAGAGAGCAGAGTTTTGAGACTGGGGTGCAGAAGAACTGTTGTGGAGATCAGAGGTTGGAGGCTGGGGTGCAGAAGGACTGTTAAAAAGAGCAGAGGTTGGAGAGAGCGGTGCAGAAGGATCTTACATAGAGCAGAATTTGGAGACTGAGGTGCAGAAGGACTGTTGTAGAGATCAGAAGTTGGATACTGGGGTGCAGTAGGATCATTGCAGAGAGCAGAGGTTAAAGACTGGGGTTCAGAAGATCGTTGCAGAGAGCAGAGGTTAGAGACTTGCGTGCAGAAGACCTGTTACAGAGAGGAGAGTTTGGAGACTGGGGTGCAGAAGGACTGGTAAAGAGAGCAGATTTTGAAGACTGGGTTGCTGAAAGATCTTACAGAGAGCAGAGATTGGAGACTAAGGTGCAGGTGGACTGTTACAGAGAGCAGTGGTTTGAGACTGGGTTGCAGAAGGATCGTGGAGAGTAGAGGTTTCAGACTGAGATGCAGAAGGACTGTTACAGAAAGCAGAGGTTGTAAATTGGGGTGCAGAAGGACTGTTACAGAGAGCAGAGGTGGGAGACTTGGGTGCAGAAGGACTGTTACAGAAAGCACAGGTTGGAGACTGAGGTGAAGAAGGATAGACACAGAGAGCAGAGGTTGGAGACTGGGGTTCAGAAGGACTGATACAGAAAGCAGAGGTTGGAGACTGGGGTGCAGAAGGACCTTAACAAAGAGCAGAGTTTGGTGAATGTGGTACAGAAGGACTGTTACAGAGAGCAGATATTGGAGACTGGGGAGCAGAAGGACTGTTGCAGAAGACAGAGTTTGGAGACTGGGGTGCCGCAGGACCCTTGCAGAAAGCCGAGGTTGGCGAGTAGGGTGGAGAAGGAATGTTAGAAAGAGCAGAGTTTGGAAACTGGAGTGCAGAAAGATCTTACAGAGAGCAGAGGTTGGAGACTGTGGTCAGAAGGACTGTTGCAGAGAGCAGACATTGGAGACTGGGGTTTAGAAAGATCGTTGCAGAGAGCAGAGTTTGCAGACTGGGATGAAGAAGGCTGTTGCAGAGAGCAAAGATTGGAGACTGAGGTGCAGAAGGTCTGTTACAGAGAGCAGATGTTGGAGACTGGGGTTCAGATGGATCTTAGAGAGAGCAGAGGTCGGAGACTGAGGTGCCGAAGGATTTTAACAGACATCAGAGTTAGGAGACTTGGGTGCAGGAGGTTCGTTTCAGACAGCAGAGTTTTCAGACTGTGATGCAAAAGGACTGTTGAAGAAAGCAGATGTTGGAGACTGGGGTGTAGAAGGACTGTTGCACAGAGCAGAGTTTGGAGACTGGGGTTAAGAATGATCATTGCAGAGAGAAGAGATTGAAGACTGGTGTGCAGAAAGAATGTTACAGAGAGCAGAGTTGGGAGACTAGGATGGCGAAGGATCCCACAGAGAGCAGAGGTTGGATACAGAAGTGAATAAGTACTGTTTCAGAGAACAGAGTTTGCAGACTGAGGTGCAGAATGATTGGTACATTGAGCAGAGTTTGGAGACTGGGGTGCAGAAAGACTGTTGCAGAGAGCAGAGGTTGGAGACTGAAGTGCAGAAGGACTGTTTCAGAGAGTAGAGGTTGGAGACTGGGGTGCAGAAGGCCTGTCACAGAAAACAGAGACTCTAGTATCTGGTGATGAAAGAACGTTACAAAGAGTAGAGTTTGGAGAATGCAGTACAGAAGGACTGTTGCAGAGAGCAGAATTTAGAGACTGGGGTGCAGAAAAACTGTTGCAGAGAGCAGAGGTTGGAGACTGAGGTGCAGAAGTCTTGTTACATAGAACAGAGGTTGGAGAGTGGGGTGCAGAAGGATCGATGCAAATAACAGATCTTGGAGACAGGGGTGCAGAAGGATCTTACAGAGTGCAGAAGTTGGAGACTGGGTTGCAGAAGTATTTTACAGAGAGCAGATTTGGGAGAATGAGGTGCAGAAAGACTGTTACAGGCAGCAGAGGTAGGAGACTGGGATGCAGAAAGTTCGTTGAAGATAGCAGAGTTTTCAGACTGAGGTGCAGAAGGACTGTGGCAGAGAGCAGTTGTTGGAGACTGGGGTGCAGAAGGACTGTTGCAGAGAGCAGAGTTTGGAGACTGGGGTTAAGAGAGATTGTTGCAGAGAGCAGAGGTTGAAGACTGGTGTTCAGAAGACTGTTACAGAGAGCAGATTTTGGAGATTGGGTTTTAGAAAAATACTACAGAGAGCAGAGGTTGGAGACTGGGTTCAGATTGATCTTACAGAGAGCAGAGTTTAGAGACTGGGGTGCAAAAGGACTCTTACACACAGCACAGTTTGGAGACTGGGGTGCAGAAGGCCTGTTACACAGTGTAGAGGTTGGAGACTGGGTTGCAGAAGTCCTGTTACAGAGAGCAGAGTTTGAAGATTGTTGTGCAGAAGGACTGTTACAGAGTGCAGAATTTAAAGACTGGGTTGCAGAAGGATCAAACAGATGCCACAGTTGGGAGACTGATGTGCAGAAGGACTATTATAGAGAGCAGAGGTAGGAGACTGAGGTGCATAAGGGTCGTTGCAGAGAGCAGAGTTTTCAGACTGAGGTGCAGAATGACTGTTGCAGAGAGCAGATGTTAGAGACTGGCATGCAGAAGGACTGTTGCATAGAGCAAATATTGGTAATTAGGGTGCAGAAAGTTTGTTGTAGAAAGCAGAGTTTGGAGACTGAGGTACGGAAGTCCTGTTACAGAGAGCAGAGTTTGGAGACTCGGGTGCAAAATGACAGTTTCAGAGAGCAGAGGTTAAATACAGGGGTGCCTAAGGATCTTACAGAGAGCAGAATTTGGAGACTGAGTTGCAGAAAACTGTTGCAGAGATCAGAGGTTGGAGACTGAGGTGCAGAAGGACTCTTACAGAGAGCAGAGGTTGGAAACTGAGGTACAGAAGGACTGATACAGAAAGAAGAGATTGGAGTCTGGGGTGCATAAGTACTGGAGCAGAGAGCAGATGTTGGTAACTAGGGTGCAGAAGGACTGTTGCAGAGAGCAGAGTTTGGAGACTGGGGTGCAGAATGACTCTTGCAGAGAGCAGAGGTTGAAGACTGGGTTGCAGAAGGATTATTACAGAGAGCAGAGTTTGGAGACAGGGTTTCAGAAAGATCTTACAGAGAGCAGAATTTGGAGACTGAGGTACATAAGGACTGTTGCAGAGATCAAAGTTTGGAGACTGGCGTGCAGTAGGATCATTGCAGAGAGCAAAGGTTGGAGACTGGGGTGCAGAAGGATCGTTGCAGAGAGCAGAGGATGGAGAGTGGGGTTCAGAAGGCCTGCTATAGAGAGCAGAGTTTTGAGACTGGAGTGCAGAAGGCCTGTTACAGAGAGGAAAGGTTGGAGACTGGGGTTCAGAATAACTGTTACAGAGAGCAGAGTTTGGAGACTGGTTTGCTGAAGAAACTTACAGAGAGCAGATGTTGGAGACTGAGGTGCAGGTAGACTGTTACAGAGAGCAGTGTTTGGAGACTGGGGTGCAGAAGAATCCTGGAGAGCAGAGGTTTCAGACTGAGGTGCAGAAATACTGTTACAGAGAGAAGAGGTTGGAGACTGAGGTGTAGAAGGACTGTTACAGAGCGCAGAGTTTAAAGACTGACGTGCAGAAGGACTGTTACAGAAAGCCCAGGTTGAAGACTGAGGTGCAGAAGGATAAATACAAAGAGCAGAGGTTGGAGACTCTGGTTCAGAAGAACTGATTCAAAAAGCAGAGGTTGGAGACTGGGTTGCAGAAGGACCGTTACAGAGAGCAGAGGTTGGAAACTGCGGTACATAAGGTCTGTTACAGAGAGTAGATCTTGAAGACTGGGGAGCAGAAAGACTGTTGCAGAGGACAGAGGTTTTAGACTAGGGTGGAGAAGAAATTTTATAGAGAGCAGAGTTTGAAAACTGGAGTGCAGAAGGATCTTACATAGAGCAGAGGTTGGAGACTGTATTGACGAAGGATTGTTGCAGAGAGCAGACGTTGGAGACTGGGGTCCAGAAGGTTCGTTGCAGAGAGCAGAGTTTGGAGACTGCAGTATAGGACTGTTACCTAGAGCGGAGGTTAGAGACTGGGGTGCAGAAGGACTCTTAAATAGAGCATAGGTTGGAGACTGAGATGCAGAAGGATAGATACAGAGAACAGATGTTGGAGACTGGGGTGGAGAAGGAATGTTATAGAGAGCCGAGTTTAGAAGCTGGAGTCAGAAGGATCTTACAGAGAGAAGAGGTTGGAGAGTGTGGTGCAGAAGGACTGTTGCAGGGAGCAGACATTGGAGACTGGGGTCCAGAAGGATCATTGCAGAGAGCGGAGTTTGAAGACTGGAGTGCAGAAGGAGTGTTGCAGAGAGCAGATGTTGTAGACTGGGGTGCAGAATAAATGTTGAAGAGAGTAGATTTTAGAGAATGGGGTGCAGAAGGACTGTTACAGAGAGCAGAGGTTGGAGACTGAGGTGCAGAAGGACTGTTACAGAGAGCAGAGTTTGGAGACTTGGGTGTAGAAGGACTGTTACAGAGAGCATAGTTTGGAGACTGGGGTTCAGATGGATCTTACAGAGAGCAGAGTTTGGAGACTGGGGTTCAAAACGACTGTTGCAGAGAGCAGATGTTGGAGACTGGGGTGAAGAAGATTCGTTGCAGAGAATAGAGGTTGGAGACTGGGGTGCAGAAGTCTTGTTACAGAGAGCAGAAGTTGGATACTGTTGTGCAGAAGGACAGGTAAAAAGTGCAGGGTTTAAAGACTTGGTTGCAGAAGGATCTTACAAAAGCAGAGTTGGGAGACTGAGGTGCTGAAGGACTGTTACAGAGAGCGGAGGTAAAAGACAGGGTTGCAGAAGAGTCATTGCAAAAAGCAGAGTTTTAAGACTGAGGTGCAGAAGGACTGTTGCAGAGAGCAGATGTTTGTAACTAGTGTGCATAAGGATTGTTGTAGAGAGCAGAGGTTTGAGACTGGGGTGGAAAAGGACTGTTGCAGAGAGCAGAGGTTTGAGACTGAGGTGCGGAAGTCCTGTTACAGAGTGCAGAGTTTGGAGACTCGGGTGCAGAAGAACTGTTATAGAGAGCAGAGGTTGGATACAGGGGTGCAGAAGCATCTTCCCGACAGCAGAATTTGAAGACTGAGGTGCAGATGGACTGTTACAGAGAGGAGAGGTTGGAGACTGGGGTGTAGAAGGACAGTTATAGAGAGAAGAGTTTGGAGACTGGGTTGCTTAAAAATCTTACAGAGTTCAGAGGTTGGAGACTGAGGTGGAGGTGGACTGTTACAGAGAGCAGTGGTTGGAGACGGAGGTTGAGAAGGACCATGCAGAGAGGAGAGGTGTCAGACTGAGGTGCAGAAGGACTGTTACAGAGAGCAGAGGTTGGAGACTGAGGTGTAGAAGTACTGTTAGAAAGAGCAGAGTTTGCAGACTGAGGTGCAGAAGGACTGTTACAGAAAGCAGATGTTGGAAGTTGGGGTGCAGAAGGACCATTACAAAGACCAGACTTTGGTGACTGCGGTATAGAAAAACTGTTACAGAGAGCACAGGTTGGAGACTGGGGTGTAGAAGGAATGTTACAGAAAGCACAGGTTAAAGACTGAGGTGCAGAAGGATAGACACAGAGAGCAGAGTTTTTAGAGTGGTGTTCAGAAAAACTGATACAGAAAGCAAAGTTTTGAGACTGGGTTGCCGAAAAACTGTTACAGAGAGCAGATGTTGGAGACTGGGGAGCCGAAGGACTGTTGCAGAGGACAGAGGTTGGAAACTGGTACTGCAGGACACTTGCAGAAAGCAGAGGTTAATTTCTGGTTTGGAGAAGGAATATTACAGAGAGCAGAGTTTGTTAACTGGAGTGCAGAAGGATCCTACAGAGAGCAGAGGTTGGAGAGTGTGGTGCAGAAGGACTCTTCCAGAGAGCAGAGGTTGGAGACTGGGGTCCAGAAGGATTGTTGCAGAGAGCAGAGTTTGAGGACTGGGGTGCACAAGTACTGTTGCAGAGAGTAGAGGTAGGAGACTGGGGTGCAGAAGAACTGCTGAGGAGCGCAGATGTTGAAGACTGGAGTGGATAAGGACTGTTACAGAGAGCAGATGTAGGAGACTGAGGTTCAGAAGGACTGTTGCAGAGAGCAGACTTTGGAGATTGGGCTGCAGAAGGACTGTTGCAGAGAGAAGAGGTTGGAGACTGGGCTGCAGAAGGACTGTTGCAGAGAGCAGATGTTGAAGACTGTGCTGCAGAAGGAATGTTGCAGAGAGCATATGTTGGACAATGGGGTGCAGAAGGACTGTTACAGAGAACAGAGGTTGGATAATGGGGTTCAGATGGATCTTACAGAGAGCAGAGTTTGGAGAATGGGGTGCAAAATGACTGTTGCAGAGTGCAGAGGGTGGATACTGGGGTGGAGAAGAATCGTTGCAGAGAGAAGAGGTTGGAGAATGGGGTGCAGAAGTCCTGTTTCAGAGAGCAGACATTGGCGACTGGCTTGCAAAAGTCCTGTTACAGAGAGCAGAGTTTGAAGACTATTGTGCAGAAAAACTTTTACAGAGTGCAGAGTTTAAAGACTGTGTTGTAGCAGGGTCTTACCAAGAGCAGAGTTAGAAGAATGAGGTTCAAAGGACTGTTACAGAGAGCAGAAGTAGGAGACTGGCGTGCTGAAGGGTCTTTTCAGAGAGCAGAATTTTAAGACTGAGGGGCAGAAGGACTGTTGGAGAGAGTAGATGTTGGAGACTGTGGTGCAGAAGGACTGTTGCATACAGCATAGGTTTGAGACTTTGGTGAAGAAGGATTGTTGCAGAGAGAAGAGGTTGGAGACTGGTGTGCAGAAGCACTGTTAGGGAGAGCAGAGTTTGGAGACTAGGTTGCAGAAGAATCTTAGAGAGAGCAGAGGTTGCAGACTGAGGTGCAGAAGGACTGTTACAGAGAGTAGAGGTTGTAGACTTATTTGCAGAAAGACCCTTGCAGAGAACAGAGTTTGGAGACTCAGGTGCAGAAGAATTGTTACAGAGATCGAAGGTTGGAGACTCTTGTGCAGAAGGACTCTGCAAAGAGCAGACGTTGGAGACTGGGGTCAAGAACGATCATTGCAGGAAGCAGAGTTTGGAAACTGGAGTGCAGAAGTACTGTTGCAGAGAGCAGATGTTGGACACTGGGGTGCAGAAGGACTGTTGCAGAGAACAGAGTTTGGAGAATGCGTTGCAGAAGGACTGTTTAAGAGAGCAGAGTTTGGAGACTGAGGTTCAGAAGGACTGTTACAGAGAGTAGAGGTTGGATACTGGGGTTCAGAAGGACTGTTACAGAGATCAGAGGTTGGAGAGTGGGGTTCAGATAAATCTTACAGAGCCAGAGGTTGGAGACTGTGGTGCAAAAGTACTGTTGCAGAGAGCAGAGGTTGGAAACTTGTATGGAGAAGCATCGTTTCAGAGAGAAAAATTTGGAGAATTGGGTGCAGAATACCGGTTACAGAGAGCAGATTTTTGAGACTGGGTTGCAGAAGTCCTGTTACAGAGAGCAGAGTTTGGAGACTGTTTTGCAGAAGGACGGTTGCATATTGCAGAGTTTAAAGACTGGGTTGCAGAAGTATTTTACAGAGAGCAGAGTTGGAAGAATGAGTTGCAGAAGGACGGTTACAGGCAGCAGAGGTAGGAGACTGGGGTACAGAAAATTTGTTGAATACAGCAGAGTTTTCAGACTGAGGTGCAGGAGGACTGTTGCAGAGAGCAGTTGTTGGAGACTGGGGTGCAGAAGGACTGTTGCAGAGAGCAGAGGTTTGAGATTGGGGTTAAGAGGGATGGTTGTAGAGAGCAGAGGTTAGAGACTGGTGTGCAGAAGGACTGTTACAGAGAGCAGATTTTGGAGACTGGGTCTTAGAAGGATATTACAGAGAGCAGAGGTAAGCGAGTGAAGTGCAGAACGACTGTTACAGAGAGTAGAAGTTGGAGACTGGGGTGCAGAAGGACTGTTGCAGAGAGCAGAGGATGGAGACTGGGGTGCAGAAGGATTGTTGCAGAAAGCAGAGCTTGGAGACTGGGCTGCAGAAGGACTGTTTTAGAGAGCAGTGGTTGGAGAATGGGTTGCAGAAGGAATGTTGCAGAGAGCAGAGGTTGGAGACTGAGGTACGGAAGTCCTGTTACAGAGAGAAGAGGTTGGAGCCTTGGATGCAAAAGGACTGTTCCAGAGAGCAAAGGTTTGATACAGGGGTGAAGATAGATCTTACAGAGAGAAAAATTTGGAGGCTGAGGTGCAGAAGGACTGTTGCGGAAATCAGAGTTAGTACACTGGGGTGCAGAAGGATCATTGCACAGTACAGATTTTGGAGACTGGGGTGCAGAAGGCCTGCTACAGAGAGAAGAGTTTGAAGACTGGCGTGCAGAAGGCCTGTTATAAAGAGGAGAGGTTGGAGGCTTAGTTGCAGAAGGACTGTTATAGAGAGCAGAGTTTGGAGACTGGGTTGCTGAAGAATCTTACAGAGAGCAGTGTTTTGAGACTAGGTGCAGAAGGACTGTTACAGAGAGCAGAGGTTGGAGACTGAGGTGTAGAAGGACTGTTACAGAGAGCAGAGTTTGGAGACTAAGGTGCAGAAGGACTGTTACCGAAAGAAGTGGTTCGAAATTAGGGTGCAGAAAGACCATAACAGAGACCAGAGTTTGGAGACTGCGGTATAGAAAAACTGTAACAGAGAGCAGAGGTTTGAGACTGAGGTGCAGAATAATAGATAAAGAGAGCAGAGGTTTGAGACTGGGTTTTAGAAGGATCTACAGAGAGTAGAGGTTGGAGAGTGAAGTGCAGAAGGACTGTTACAGAGAGGAGACGTTGGAGGCTGGGGTGCCGAAGGACTGTTATAGAGAGCAGAGTTTGGAGATTGAGTTCCAGAAGGATCTTACAGAGAGCAGAGTTTGGAGACTGAGTTGCAGGTGGACTGTTACAGATAGCAGTGCGTAGAGACTGGGGTGCAGAAGGATCGTGCAGAGAGCAGAGGTGTCAGACTGAGGTGCAGATAGACTGTAACAGAGAGCAGACTTTGGAGACTGAGGTCCATAATAATAAATACAAAAAGTAGAGTTTTGAGACTGGGTTTTGGAAGGATTCTACAGATTTCAGAGGTTGGAGAGTGAAGTGCAGAAGGACTGTTACAGAGAGTAGAGGTTAGAGACTGAGGTGTAGAAGACCGTTGCAGAGAACAGAGTTTGGAGACTGAGGTGCAGAAATCTTGTTACAGAGAGCAGAGTTTGGAAACTGGGGTGCAGAAGGACTGTTGCAGGGAGCAGAGGTTGGAGACTGGGGTGCAGAAGGACTGTTGCAGGGAGCAGAGGATGGAGACTTGGCTGCAGAAGGAATGTTGCAGGAGAGTGGCGTGCTGAAGGGTCTTTGCAGAGAGCAGAGTTTTAAGACTGAGGGGCAGAAGGACTGTTGGAGATAGTAGATGTTGGAGACTGTGGTGCAGAAGTTTCGTGCAGAGAGCAGAAGTGTCAGACTGAGGTGCAGATGGACTGTTACAGTGAGCAGAGGTTGTAGACTGAGGTGTAGAAGAACTGTTACAGAGAGCAGAGTTTGGAGACTGAGGTGCAGAAGGACTGTTACAGAAAGAAGTGGTTGCAGACTTGGGTGCAGAAGGACTGTTGCAGAGAACAGAGTTTTGAGACTGGGGTTCAGAAGGACTGTTGTAGGGAGCAGAGGTTGGATACTGGGGTGCAGAAGGACTGTTGCAGAGAGCAGAGGATGGAGACTGGGCTGCAGAAGGAATGATGCAGAGAGCAGAGGTTGGAGACTGAGGTGCAGAAGGACTCTTAGAGGGAGCAGAAGTTGCAGACTAGGGTGCAGAAGGACTGTTGCAGAGAGCAGAGTTTGGAGACTGAGGTGTTAAATCCTGTTACATAGAGCAGAGGTTGGACACTGGGGTGCAGAAGAATCGTTGAAATAAGAAGTGCTTGGAGACAGGGGTGCAGAAGGATCATAGAGCGAGAAGAAGTTGGAGACTGTGTTGCAGAAGGACTGTTACAGTGATCAGAGTTTGGAGACTGGAATGCAGTAGGATTATTGCAGAGAGCAGAGTTTGGAGACTGGGGTGCAGAAGGATTGTGGCAGAGAGCAGAGGTTGGAGACTGGGGTGCAGAAGGCCTGCTACAGAGAGCAGAGATTTGAGACTGGCGTGCATAAGGCCTGTTACAGAGAGGAGAGTTTGAAGACTGGGGTGTAGAAGGACTGTTATAGAGAGCAGAGTTTGGAGACTGAGGTGCGGCAGGACTGTTGCAGAGAGCAGTTGTTGGAGACTGGCGTGGAGAAGAATAATTGCAGAGAGAAGAGGTTGGAGATTGTTGTGCAGAAGGACTGTTACAGAGTGCAGTGTTTAAAGACTTGGTTGCAAAAGGATCTAACAGAGAGCAGAGTTGGGAGACTGAAGTGCAGAAGGACTGTTAGAGAGAGCAGATGTAGGAGATTGAGGTGCAGAAGGACTGTTACAGAGAGGAGAGTTTAAATACAGCGGTGCTGTATTTAAATACAGAGAGCAGAATTTGGAGACTGAGGTGCAGAAGGACTGTTGCAGAGATCAGAGGTTGGAGAGTGGGTGCAGATGGATCATTGGAGAGAGCTGATGTTGGAGACTGAGGTGCAGAAGAATCGTTGCAGACAGCAGATTTTGGAGACTGGGAAGCAGAAGGCCTGCTACAGAGAGAAGAGTTTGGAGACTGGCTTGCAGAAGGCCTGTTACAGAGAGGAGAGTTTGGAGACTGAGGTGCAGGTGGACTGTTACGGAGAGCAGTGTTTGGAGACTGGGGTGCAGAAGGATCGTGCAGAGATCAGAGGTTTGAGACTGAGGTGCAGGTGGACTGTTACAGAGAGCAGAGGTTGGAGACTGAGGTTAGAAGGACTGTTACAGAGAGCAGAGTTTGGAGACTCAGGTGCAGAAGGACTGTTATACAGAGCAGTGTTTGGTGACTGGGTTCCTGAAGGATCTTACAGAGAGTAGAGGTTGAAGACTGAGGTGCAGGTGGACTGTTAGAGAGAGCAGAGGTTGGAGTCTGAGGTGTAGAACGACTGTTACAGAGAGGAGAATTTGGAGAATCAGGTGCAGAAAGACTGTTACAGAAATCAGAGGTTCGAAATTGGGCTGCAGAGGGACCATTACAGAGAGCAGAGGTTGGAGACTGCGGTATAGGTCTGTTACCGAGAGCAGAGGTTGGAGACTGGGCTGCAGAAGGACTCTTACATAGAGCACAGGTTGGAGACTGAGGTGCAGAAGAATAGATATAGAGAACAGATGTTGGAGACTAGTGTTCAGACAGACTGATACAGAAAGCAGAGATGGAGACTGGGGTGTAGAAGGATCATTTCAAAGAGCAGAGGTTGGAGAGTGCGGTACAGAAGGACTGTTACTGAGAGCAGATCTCGGAGTCTGGGGAGCAGAAAAACTTTTGCAGAGGACAGAGGTTGGAGACTGTAGTGGAGAAGGAATGTTACAAAGAGCAGAGTTGGGAAACTGGAGTGCAGAAAGATCTTACAGAGAGCAGAGTTTGGAGACTGTGGTGCAGAAGGACTGTTGCAAAGAGCAGACATTGGAGACTGGGTTCCAGAAGGATCGTTCAAAAGGGCAGATTTTAGAAACTGGGGTGCAGAAAGACTGTTACACAGAGCAGAGGTTGAAGACTGAGGTGCAGAAGGACTGTTAGAGAGAGCAGAGTTTGGAGACTGGGGTGCAGAAGGATTGTTACAGACAGTAGAGTTTGGAGACTGGAGTTCAGATGGATCTTACAGAGAGCAGAGTTTGGAGACTGGGGTTAAGAAAGACTGTTGCAGAGACCAGATGTTGGAGACTGGGATGGAGAAGAATTGATGCAGAGAGCCGAGGTTGGAGACTGGGGTGCAGAAGTATCGTTGCAGATAGCAGATTTTGGAGACTGGGGTGCAGCAGGCGTGCTACAGAGAGATGAGTTTAAAGACTGGCGTGCAGAAGGCCTGTTACAGAGAAGAGAGGTGGGAGACTGGGGTGCAGTACAACAGTTATAGAGAGCACAGTTTAGAGACTGGGTTGCTGAAGGTTCTTACTGAGAGCAGAGTTTAGAGACTGAGGTGCAGGTGGACTGTTACAGAGAGCAGTGTTTGTAGACTGGGGTGCAGAAGGATCGGGAAGAGAGCAGAGGTGTCAGACTGAGGTTCAGTAGGACTGCTACAGAGAACAGAGGTTGGAGACTGAGGTGTAGAAGCACTGTTACAGTGAGCAGAGTTTGGAGAGTGTGGTGCAGAAGGACTGTTACCGAAAGCAGAGGTTGGAAATTGGGGTGCAGATGGACCGTTACAGAGACCAGAGGTTGGAGACTGCGATATAGAACAACTGTTACAGAAAGCAGAGTTTGGAGACTGGGGTGCAGAAAGAATGTTACAGAGAGCACAGGTTGGAGACTGAAGTGCAGAAGGATAGATACAGAGAGCAGAGGTTTGAGACTGAGGATCAAAAGGACTGATACAGAAAGCAGAGTTTGGAGACTGGTGTGCTGAAAGACCATTATGGAGAGCAGAGGTTGGAGACTGGGGAGCTCAATGACTGTTGCAGAGGACAGAGGTTGGAGACTGGGGTGCCGCAGGACACGTGCAGAAGGCAGAGGTGAAAGAATGGGGTGGAGAAGGAATGTTACAGAGAGCAGAGTTTGGAAACTGGAGTGCAGAAGGATCTTACATTGAGCAGAGTTTGGAGACTGTGGTGCAGAAGGATTGTTACAGAGATCAGAGGTTGGAGACTGGGGTCCAGAAGGATCAGTGCAGAGAGGAGAGTTTGGAGACTTGGGTGCCAAAGGACTGTTGCAGAGGGCAGAGGTTTGAAACTGGGATGCAGAAGGACTGTTGCAGAGAGCAGAGGTTGAAGACTGGAGTGCAGAAAGACTGTTGCAGAGAGCAGAGTTTGAAGTCTGATGTGCAGAAAGACTCTTACAGAGAGCAGAGTTTGGAGACTAGGGTGCAGAAGGACTGTTACACAGACCAGAGGTTGGAGACTGTGGTGCAGAAGGACTGTTGCAGAGATCAGAGGTTAAAGACTGCGGTGCAGTAGGATCATTGCAGAGAGCAGAGTTTGGAGACTAGGGTGCAGAAGAATCCTAGGAGAGAGCAGATTTTGAAGACTGGGGTGCAGATGGCCTTCTACAGAGAGAAGAGTTTGGAGACTGGCATGCAGAAAACCTGTTACAGAGAGGAAAGGTGGGAGACTGGAGTGCAGAAGGACAGTTATAGAGAGCAGAGTTTGGAGTCTGGGTTGCTGAAGGTTCTTACAGAGAGCAGAGGTTGGAGACTGAGGTGCAGGTGGACTGTTACAGAGAGCAGTGTTTGTAGACTGGGGTGCAGAAGGATCATGAAGAGAGCAGAGGTGTCAGACTGAGGTTCAGTAGGACTGTTACAGAGAACAGAGGTTGGAGACTGAGGTGAAAAAGCAATGTTACAGAGAGCAGAGTTTCGAGACTGAGGTGCAGAAAGACTGTTACAGAAAGCAGAGGTTGGGAAATTGGGGTGCATTTGGACCATTACAGACACCAGAGGTTGGAGACTGCGGTATAGAAAAACTGTTACAGATAACAGAGTTTGGAGACTGGGGTGCAGAAGGAATGTTACAGAGAGCACAGGTTGGAGACTGAAGTGCAGAAGGATAGATACAGAGAGCAGAGGTTTGAGACTGAGGTTCAAAAGGACTGATACAGAAAGCAGAGTTTGGGGTGCTGAAAGGCAGTAACGAAGAGCAGAGGTTGGAGACTGGGGAGCACAATGACTGTTGCAGAGGACAGAGGTTGGAGACTGGGGTGCCACCAGTCACGTGCAGAAGGCAGAGGTTAAAGAATGGGGTGGAGAAGGAATGTTACATAGAGCAGAGTTCGGAAACTGGAGTGCAGAAGGTTCTTACAGAGAGCAGAGTTTGGAGACTGTGGTGCAGAAGGATTGTTACAGAGAGCAGACGTTTGAGACTGGTGTCCAGAAGGATCGGTGCAGAGAGTAGAGTTCGGAGACTGGGGTGCAGAAGGACTGTTGCAGAGAGCAGAGGTTTGAAACTGGGATACAGAAGGACTGTTGCAGAGAGCAGAGGTTAGAGACTGGAGTGCAGAAGGACTGTTTCAGAAAGCAGAGGTTAAATTCTGATTTGCAGAAAGACTCTTACAGAGAGCAGAGTTTGGAGACTGGGGTGCAGAAGGACTGTTACAGAGACCAGAGGTTGGAGACTGTGGTGCAGAAGGACTGTTGCAGAGATCAGAGGTTAAAGACTGTGATGCAGTAGGATCATTGCGAGAGCAGAGGTTGGAGACTGTGTGCAGAAGGATCCTTGGAGAGAGCAGAATTTGAAGACTGGGGTGCAGAAGGCCTGCTACAGAAAGCAGAGTTTGGAATTTGACGTGCAGAAAGACTGTTACAGAAACTAGTGGTTGGAAATTGGGGTGCAGAAGGAACGTTAAAGAGACCAGAATTTGGAGACTGTGGTATAGAAAACTGGTACAGAGCACACAGTTTGGAGACTGGGGTGCAAAAGACTGTTGCAGAGACCAGAGTTTGGAGACTGGGGTCTAGAAGGATCGTTGCAGAGAGCAGAGTTTGGAGACTGGGGTGGAGAAGGACTGTTGCAGAGAGAAGAGTTTGGAAGCTAGGGTGTAGAAGGACTGTTGAAGAGAGCAGATGTTGGAGACTGGAGTGCAGATGGACTGTTGCAGAGAGCAGAGGTTAAAGACTTAGGTGCAGAAGGACTATTACAAAGAGCAGAGTTTTGTGACTGGGGTGTAGAAGGACTGTTACAGAGCAGAGGTTGGATACTAGGGTTTAGATTGGTCTTACAGAGAGCAGAGGTTGAAGACTGGGGTGCAAATGGACTGTTGCAGAGAGCAGAGGTTGGAGACTGTGGTGAAGAAGGTTCTTAGAAAGAGAAGAGGTTGAGACTGGGGTGCAGAAGAACTGTTGCAAGGGGCAGAGGTTTGACACTCCTGTGCAGAAGGATCGTTGCAGAGAGAAGAGTTTGGAGACTGGATGCCGAAGGCCTGTTACACAGAGCAGAGTTTGGAGACTGCGGTACAGAAGGACTGTTACAGAGAGTAGTGGTTGAATACTGGGGTTTAGAGGGGACTGTTACAGAGGACAGAGGTTGGAGACAGGGGTGCCGAAGGACCCTCAAAGAAAGCAGAGGTTAGAGACTGCGATGTGCAAGGAATGTTAGAGAGAGAAGATTTTGTAAACTGGAGTGCAGAAAGATCTTACAGAGAGCAGTGTTTGGAGACTGTGATGCAGAAGGACTTTTGCAGAGAGTAGAGTTTAGAGACTAGGGTCCAGAGGATCATTGTAGAGAGCAGAGGTTGGAGACTGGGGTGCAGAAACACTGTTGCAGAGAGCACAGGTTGGAGAATTGGGTGCAGAAGGATTGTTGCAGAGAGCAGAGGTGGAGACTGGAGTGCAGAAGGACTGTTGCAGAGAGCAGAGGTTGGAGACTGGAGTGCAGAAGGACTGTGCCAGAGAGCAGAGATTGGAGACTGAGGTGCAGAAGGACTCTTAGAAAGAGCAGAAGTTGGATACTGGAGTGCAGAAGGACTGATACAGAAAGCAGAGGTTGGAGTCTGGGGTGCAGAAAGACCGTTACAGAGAGCAGAGTTTGGAGACTGCACTACAGAAGGACCTTTGCGGAGAGCAGTGTTTGGAGACTGGGGTGCAGAAAGACTGTTACATCGAGCAGAGGTTGGATACTGAGGTGCAGAAGTCCTGTTACATAGAACAGAGGTTGGTGACTGTGGTGCAGATGGATCATTGCAAGGAGGAGATTGGAGACAGGGGTGCAGAAGGATCTTACAGAGAGTAGAAGTTTGAGACTGAGATACAGAAAGACTATTGCAAAGATGAGAGGTTGGAGAATGGGGTGCAGTAGGATCATTGCTGAGAGCAGAGGTTGGAGACTGGGGTGCAGAAGAACTGTTGCAGAGAGCAGAGTTTGGAGAATAGGTTACAGAAGGACTGTTGCAGAGAGTAAATGAGACTCTTGTTTAGAAGGACTGTTTTAAAGAGCAGAGGATGCAGAATGGGGTGCAGAAGGACTTTTGCAAAGAGCAGAGGTTGGCGACTGAGGTGCAGAAGGACTGTTACAGAGAGCAGAGGTTGGAGACTGAGGTGTATAAGGACTGTTACAGAGAGCAGAGTTTGGAGACTCAGGTGCAGAAGGACTGTTAAGGGAAGCAGAGTTTGGAAATTGGGGTGCAGAAGGACCTTTACAGACAGCAGAGGTTGGAGACTGCGGTATAGGACTGTTACCGAGAGTAGAGGTGGAAACTGGGGTGCACAAGGACTCTTACATAGAGCACAGGTTGGAGACTGAGGTGCAGAAGGATAGATACAGAGAACAGAGGTTGGAGACTATGGTTCAGACAGACTGTTACAAAAAGCAGAGGTTTGGAGACTGGGGTGTAGAAGTACTGTTACAAAGAGCAGAGTTTGGAGACTGCGGTACAGAAGGACTGTTACAGGGAGCAGATCTTGGAGACTGAGGAGCAGAAGGACTGTTGCAGAGGTCAGAGGTTGAAGACTCAGGTGGAGAATGGAATGTTACAGAGAATAGAGTTTTGAAACTGGAATGCAGAAGGATCTTACAAAGAGAAGAGGTTGGAGACTGTGTTGCAGAAGGACTGTTGCATAGAGCAGACATTGGAGACTGGGGTCCAGAAGGATCGTTGCAGAGAGGCAGAGTTTGAGACTGGGGTGAAGAAGGACTGTTCCAGAGAGCAGATGTTGAAGACTGGGGTGCAGAAGGACTGTGATAGAGAGCAGATTTTAGAGACTGGGTTGCAGAATGACTGTTACACAGAGCAGAGGTTGGAGACTGAGGTGCAGACGAACTGTTACAGAGAGCAGAGTTTGCAGACTGGGGTGCAGAAAGACTCTTACAGAGAGCAGAGGTTGGAGACTGGGGTTCAGATGGATCTTTCAGAGAGCAGAGTTGGGAGACTGGGGTGCAAACGACTGTTGCAGAGAGAGGAATGTGGAGACTGGGGTGGAGAAGAATCTTTGCAGAGAGAAGAGTTTGGAGACTGGGGTGCAGAAGGCCTGTTACAGAGAGCGGAGTTTGGAGACTGGGTGGCAGAAGTCCTGGTACAGAGAGCAGAGGTTGGAGACTGTTGTGCAGAAGGACTGTTACAGAGTGCAGAGTTTAAAGACTGGGTTGCAGAAGGATCTTACAGAGAGCGGAGTTGGGAGACTGAGGTGCAGAAGGACTGTTACAGAGAGCAGAGGTAGGAGACTGGGATGCAGAACGGTCGTTGCAGAGAGCAGAGTTTTCAGACTGAGGTACAGAAGAAACTGTTGCAGAGAGCAGATGTTGGAGACCGGAGTGCAGAAGGACTGTTGCAGATAGCAGATTTTGGAGGACTGGTGTGCAGAAGGACTGATAAAGAAAGCAGAGGTTGGAGACTGGTGTGCAGAATGACTGTTACAGAGAGGAGAGTTTGGAGACTGCAATACAGGAGGACTGTTACAGAGAGAAAAGTTTGGAGACTGGGGTGGAGAAGAAGTGTTTCAGAGTGCAGATGATGGATACTGGTGTGCAGAAGAACTGTTGCAGAGAGCAGAGTTTGGAGACTGGGGTGCAGAAGAACTGTCGAAGAGAGCAGAGGTTGGAGACTGAGGTACAGAAAGAATGTTACAGATAGCAAAGTTTAGAGACTGAGGTGCAGAATTACTGATTTAGAAAGCAGAGGTTGAGTCTGGGGTGCAGAAGGACCGTTACAGAGAGAAGAAGTTGGAGACCGTGGTTAAGAAGGACTGTTGCAGAGAGCAGAGGTTAGAGAATGGGGAGCAGAATTAAGGTTGCAAAGTTCAGAGGTTGGAGACAGAGGTGCAGAAGGACTGTTACAGAGAGCAAGAGTTTGGAAACCCTGTTTCAGAAGGACTGATACAGAAAGCAGAGGTTAGAGACTCTGGTGCTGAAGGACCGTTACAGAGAGCAGAGGTTGGAGACTGCTGTATAGAAGGACTGTTACAGAGAGCAAAGGTTGGAGAATGGTGTGCAGAAGGACTGTTGCAGAAAGCACAGGTTCGAGACTGAGTGCAGAAGGTTAGATACAGAGAGCAGAGGTTGGAGTTTGGTATTCAGAAGGACTGATTCAAAAATCATAGTTTGGAGACTGGGTTGCAGAAGGACCATGACAGAGAGCAGAGGTTGGAGACTGTGGTGCAGAAGGACTGTTACAGAGAGCAGAGGTTGGACACTATGGAGCAGAAGGACTTTTGCAGAGAACAGTGGCTGGAGACTACGTCGCAGCAGGACCGTTGAAGAAAGCAGATGTTGGGTGAGAAAAACGAAATTGCATGGTAATGGAGGGCGACGCTCATTCTTATACTAAATCACACATAAGAGGTTGCAAGGGGGAATGGGTAAATAAACAAAAAAAGAAGTGAAATACAGTAGATGGTGTAGAGAGACAAGATGGAAGGGGAGGGTAGGGGGGATAGTAGAGGATAGGAAAGGGAGCAGAATACAACAGTTACTTATAGGGCATTATGTAAAAACATGGATATGTAACAGATGTGATTCTGCAATCTGTATTTGGGGTAAAAAAGGGGAGTTCATAACCAACTTGAATCTAATGTATGAAACATGATATGTCAAAAGCTTTGTATGTTTGGAAAAACCAATAAAAAAAAAGAAAGAAAACCAGATGTTGGAGACTGGGTTGGAGAAGGAATGTTACAGAGAGCAGAGTTTAGAAACTGGGGTGCAGAAGGACCTTACAGAGAGCAGAGTTTAGAAACTGGGTGCAGAAGGAACTTACAGAGAGCACAGGTTGGAGACAGGGGTGTAGAAGGACTGTTGAGGAGAGGAGACGTTGGAGACTGGGGTGCAGAAGGATTGTGGCAGAGAGCAGAGGTTGGAGACTGAGGTGCAAAAAGACTGTTACAGAGAGTAGAGGTTGGAGATTGGGATGCAAAAGGCCTGTTACAGAGAGCAGAGTTTGGGACTGGGGTGCAGAAGAACTGTTACAGAGAGCAGAGTTGTTAGAAGTTTGCAGAAGGATCTTACAGAGAGCAATATTGTAGACCGAGGTGCAGCAGAAGCATTACAGAGAGCAGAGGTTGGAGACTGGGTTGCAGAATGCCTTTTACGGAGAGCAGAGTTTGGAGAATGGCTCCAGAAGGACTATTACAGATGGCAGAGTTTGGTGACTGGTTTGCAGAAAAATCTTACAGACAGCAGATGTTGGAGACTGACGTGAAGAAGGACTGTTGCAGAGAGCAGAGTTTGAAACTTTGGTTGTAGAAAAAAATCGTTGTAGAGAGAAGAGGTTTGGTACTGGGCTGCTGAATAACTGTTACAGAGAGCAGAGTTTTTAGACAAGGTTGCAGAAGTATCTTACAGAGAGCAGAGATTGTAAAGCGAGGTGCAGGAAGACTGTTTATAGACAGCATATTTTGGAGACTGGGGAGCACAAGGATCGTTGTGGACAGCAGAGTTTCCAGACTGAGGCACAGAAGGACTGTTGCTGAGAGGAGAAGTTGGAGACTTGGGAGCAGAAGGACTGTTGCAGAGAGCAGATGTTGGAGACTGGGATGAAGAAGGATCATTGCAGAGAGCAGAGGTTGGACACTGGGGTGGAGAAGGGACTGTTAAACAGAGAAAAGTTTTAAGACTGGGGTGTAAGAAAAACTGGTGCAGAGAGAAGAGTTTTGAGACTTGGGTGCAAGAAGGACTGTTGCAGAGAGCAGAATTTGGAGACTGAGATGCAGATGGACTGTTACAAAGAGCAGAGTCTGGAGATTCTGGTGCAGAAGAACCGTTACAGAGAGCAGATTTTGGAGACTAGGGTACAGAAGACTAGGGTACAGAATACTGTTGCAGAGAGCAGATGCTTTAGACTGTGGTTCAGAAGAACTGTAGTAGAGAGCAGAGGATAGAGAATGAGGTGCAGAAGTAAGGTTGCAGAGAACAGAGGTTGGAGACTGAGGTGCAGAAGGACTGTTACAGAGAGCAGAAGTTGGAAACACTAGTGCAGAAGGACTGATAAAGAAAGCAGAGTTTTGAGACTGTGGTGCAGAAAGAACATTACAGAGAGCAGAGGTTGAAGACTGCGGTACAGAAGGACTGTTACAGAGAGCAGAATTTAGAGACTGGGGAGCAGAAGAACTGTTGCCGAGAAAGAGTTTGGAGACTGGGGTGAAGCAGGACCGGTGTGGATTCCAGAGGTTGGAGACTGTGGTGGAAAGGAATGTTACAGAGAGCAGCGTTTGAAAACTGGGATGCAGAAGAATCTTACAGAGAGCAGAGGTTGGAGACAGGGGTGCAGAAGGACTGTTGAGGAGAGGAGACGTTTGAGACTGGTTGCAAAGGATCGGTTGCAGAGAGCAGAGGATGGAGACTGAGTGCAGTAAGACTGTTACAGAGTGTAGAGGTTGGAGATTGGGTGCAAAAGGCCTGTTACAGAGAGCAGAGTTTGGAATCTGGGGAGCTAAATAACTGTTACAGAGAGCAGAGTTTTGGGGCAACGTCGCAGAAGGATCTTACAGAGAGCAGAGATTGTAGACCGAGTTTCAGCAAGACTGTTACAGAGAGCAGAGGTTGGAGACTGGGGTGCAGAAGGATCGCTCCAGAGAGCAGATGTAGGAGACTGAGATTCAGAAAAACTGTCACAGAGAGAAAAGGTTGGAGACTGGGTTTCAGAAGGATTGTTATAGAGAACAGACTTTGGAGACTGGGGTGCAGAAGGGCTGATACAGAGAGCAGACTTTGGAGATTGGTTGCAGAAGGATCATTGCAGAGAGCAGAGGTTGGACACTGGGGGCTGGAAGGAGAGTTAAACAGAGCAGAGGTTGAAGGCTGGGGTGTAGAAGGACTGTTGCAGAGAGCAGAGGTTGGAAACTTGGGTGCAGAAGGACTGTTGCAGAGAGCAGAATTTGGAGACTGAGGTGAAGAAGGACTGTTAGAGAGAGCAGAGTTTGGATACTGGGTGCAGAAGAACTGTTGCCGATAGCAGAGTTTGGAAACTGGGGGTTGAAGAAGGACTATTGCAGGAAGCAGGTGTTGGAGACTTGGGGTGCAGAAGGACTTTTGCAGAGAGTAGAATTTGGAGACAGAGTTGCAGAAGGACTGTTGCAGATAGCAGAGGTTGGAGACTGCGGCTACCGAAGGACTGATACAGAAAACATAGGTAGGAGATTGAGGTGCAGAAGGACCATTACAGAGAGCAGAGTTTGGAGACTGCAATAAAGGAGGACTGTTACAGAGAGCAGAGGTTGGAGACTGGAGTGGAGAAGAACTGTTTCAGAGTGCAGATGTTGGAGACTGGTGTGCAGAAGAACTGTTACAGAGAGCAGAGGTAGGAGACTGTGATACAGGAAGACTGTTACAGAGAGCAGACTTTGGAAACTGGGGTGCAGAAGGACTGATACAGAGAGCAGAATTTGGAGACTGGGGTGCAGAAGGCCTGTTACAGAGAGCAGAGGTTGGAGACTCGGTACAGAAGGGCTGTTACAGAGAGCAGAGTTTAAAGACTGGGTTTTAGAAGAATATTACGTAGAGCAGTGTTTGGAGACTGCGGTGCAGAAGGATTGTTACAGAGAGCAGAGGTTGGCGACTGGGGTGCAGTAGGATTATTGCAGAAAGCAGAGGTTGGAGATTGGTGAGCAGAAAGAACCTTGCAGAGAGCAGAGGATGAAGACTTGGGTGCAAAAAGACGGTTGCAGAGAGCAGATGTTGGAGACTGGGATGCAGAAGGACAGTTACACAGAGCAGAGGTTGAAGACTGGAGTGAAGAAGGACTGTTGCAGAGAGCAGAGATTCGAGACTGGGGTGCATAACGACTGTAATAGAGAGCAGATGTTGGAGACTGAGATACAGAAGGACTGTTACAGAGAACAGAGTTTGGAGACTGGGGTGCAGAAGGTCTGATACAGAAATCAGAGGTTGGAGAATGGGATACAGAAGGACTGTTTTAGAGAGTAGATCTTAAAGGCTGGGGTGCAGAAGAACTGTTGCAGAGAGCAGAAGTTGGAGACTGGGGTGCAGAAAGATTGTAGCAGGGAGCAGATGTTGGAGACTGGAGTGAAGAAGGACTTTAACAGAGATCAGAGTTTGAAGATTGGGGTGCAGAAGGATCTTACAGAGAGCAGAGGTTAGAGAGTTGGGTGCAGACGAACTGTTGCACAGAGCAGAGGTTGGAGACTGGGGTGCAGAAGGACTGCTGCAGAGAGCATAGTTTGGAGGCTGGGTGGCAGAAAGATCTTACATAGAGCAGATTTTGGAGACTGAGGTGCAGAAGAAATGTTACTGAGAGCAATGTTTGGAGACTGGGGTGCAGAAGGATTTTTGCAGGGAGCAGAGGTTGGAGACTGACATGCTGAAGGACTCTTGCAGACAACCGAGGTTGGAGAATGGGGTTTAGAAGGACCGTTGCAGAAAGCAGATGTTGGAGACTGGGGTGCAGAAGGATTGTTAGAGAGAGAAGAGGTTGGAGACTGGGTTGAAGAAGAACTCTTATGGAGATCAGAGATTGGAGACTTTGTTGCAGAATGATCTTACATAAAGCAGAGGTTAGAGACTGAGGTGCAGAAGAAATGATACCCAGAGCAGAGTTTGGATACTGGGGTGCAGAAGGACTGTTGCTGATACCAGAGGTTGGAGACTGTCGTGCAGAAGGACCGTTGCAGAGAGCAGATGTTGGAGACTGGGTTGAAGAAGAAATGTTACAGAGAGCAGAGTTTGGAAACTGGGGTGTAGAAGGATCTTACAGAGAGCAGAGGTTGGAGACTGGGGTTTAGAAAAACTGTTACAGAGAGCAGAGGTTAGAGACGGAGTTGCAGAAGGACTGTTACAGAAAGCAGAGTTTAGAGACTGTGGTGTACAAGGATCCTTGCAGAGATCAGAGTTTTCAGAGTGATGTACAGAATGACTATTGCAGAGAGCAGATGTTGGAGACTGGGGTGCAGAAGGACTGTTACAGAGAGCAGAGTTTGGAGACAGTGTTGCAAAAGGATCTTACTGAGAGCAGAGGTTAGAGACTGAAGTGGAACAAGACTGTTACAGAGAGCAGAGTTTGGAGACTGGGGTGAAGAAGGATATTTACCAAAAACCGAGTTTTCAGACTGAGGTGCAGAAAGATTGTTGGAGATTACAGAGGTTGGAGACTGAGGTGCAGAAGAATCTTTGCAGAGAGCAGAGGTTTGAGACTGGGGTGCAGAAGGACTGTTACAGAGAACAGAGGAGACTGCGGTGCAGAAGGCCTGGTATAGAGAGCAGAGTTTGGTGAAAGGATGCAGAACTACTGTTACAGAGGGCAGAGTTTGGAGACTGGGTTGCAGAAGGACTCTTACAGAGAGTAGAGTTTGGAGACTGACATGCAGAAGGACCATTGCAGAGAGAAGAGGTGGAGACAGAGTTGCAGAAACTTTGTTACAGAGAGAAGTGGTTGGAGACTGGGGTGCAGAAGGACTGTTGCAGATAGCAGAGGTGGGAGAATGGGGTGAAGAAGGACTGTTGCAGGGTGCAGGTGTTGGAGACTTGGGTTCAGAAGGACTTTTGCAGAGAGCAGAATTTGGAGACTGAGGTGCAGAATAACGGTTACAGAGAGCAGAGTTTGGAGACTGGGGTTCAGAAGGACTGATACAGAAACCAGAGTTTGGAGATTGGATGCAGAAGGACCGTTGCAGAAAGCAGAGTTCAGAGACTTCCATACAGAAAAACTGTTATAGAGAACAGAGGTTGGAGAATGGTTTATAGAAGAACTGTTTCAGAGTGCAGATGTTGGAGACTGGGGTTCAGAAGAACTGTTGCTGAGAGCAGAGTTTGGAGACTGGGGTGCAGAAGAACTGTCGCAGAGAGCAAGGTTGGAGACTGAGGTGCAAAAAGTATGTTACAGAGAGCAAAGGTTGGACACTGGGGTGCAGAATTACTGATACAGAAAGCAGAGGTTGAGACTGTGGTGCAGAAGAACCGTTACAGAGAGTAGAGGTTGGATACTATAGTACAAAAGGACTGTTGCAGAGAGCAGAGGTTAGAGAATGGGGTGCAGAAGGACTGTTAAAGAGAGCAGAGATTAGAGAATGGGGTGTAGAAGTAAGGTTGCAGAATTCAGAGGTTGGAGACAAAGGTGCAGAAGGACTGTTACAGAAAGCAGAGGTTGGAATCCGTGGTTCAGAAGGACTTATACAGAAAGCAGAGGTTTGAGATGGGGGTGCATAAGGACCGTTAGAGAGAGCAGAAGATGAAGACTGTGGTACAGAAGGACTGTTACAGAGAGCAAAGGATTGAGACTGGAAAGTAGAAGGACTGTTGCAGAGAACAGATGTTGTAGACTGGGTTGCAGCAGGACCATTGAGGAAAGCAGAGGTTGTAGACTGGGTTGGAGAAGAATGATAGAGAGAGCAGAGTTTGGAAACTGGGGTGCAGAAGGACCTTACAGAGAACAGAGGTTGAAAACTGGGGTGCAGAAGGAGTGTAAATGAGAGAAGACTTTGGAGACTTGGGTGCAGAAGGACTGTTGCAGAGAGCAGATGTTGGAGACTGGGGTGCATAAAGATGGTTACAGAGAGCAGAGGTTGGAGACTGAGGTTCAGAAAAACAGTTACAGAGAGTAGAGGTGGAGTCTGGGGTGCAGAAGGATCGTTGAAGAGAGCAGAAGTTGGAGACTGAGTTGCAGAAGAATCGTTGAAGAGAGCAGAGGTGGAGACTGGGCTGCAGAAGGATCGTTACAGAGAGAAGAGGTGGAAGACTGCGGTGCAGAAGGACTGTTACAGAGAGCACAGGTTGGAGACTGGGTTGCAGAAGGAATGTTATAGAGAGCCGAGTTTTGAGGCTGGGTTGAAGAAGGATCTTACAGAGAGCAGTGGTTGGTGACTGTGCTGAAGGACGAATGTTACAGAGAGCAGTGATTAGAGACTGGGGTGCAGAAGGATCGTGCAGAGAGCAAAGGTTTCAGACTGAGGTGCAGAAAGACTGTAACAAAGAGAAGAGGTTTGAGACTGAGTTGCAGCAGGACTGTTATAAAGAGCAGAGTTTGGTGACTGAGGTTCAAAAGGACTGTTACAGAAAGCAGAGGTTGGAAATTGGGGTTCAGAGGGACCGTTATAGAGAGCAGAGGTTGGAGACTGTGTTATAGAAAGACTGTAACAGAGAGCAGAGGTTTGAGAATATGGTGCAGAAGGACTGTTACAGAGAGCAGAGGTTGGAGACTGGGGTGCAGAAGAATTGTTACAGAGAGCAGAGGTTGGAGACTGGGGTGCAGAAGGACCTTTACAGAGAGCAGAGGTTGGAGACTGGGGTTCTGAATGATCCTACAGAGAGCAGAGTTCGGACACTGAGGTGAAGAAGGACTGTTGCAGTGAGCAGAGGTTGGAGATTGGGGCGCAGAATTACTTTTGTAGAGAACAGAGGTTGGATTCTGAGGTGCAGAAGGACTTTTACAGAGAGCAGAGGTTGGAGACTGGTGTGCAGAATGAGTGACACATAACGCAGAGTTTGGAGACTCGGGTGTAGAAGGACTGTTACAAAGAGCAGAGGTTGGAGACTGCAGTACAGAAGGTCTGTTACAGAGAGCAGAAGTTGATGACTGGGGTGCAGAGGGATTGTTGCAGAGAGCAGAAGTTGCAGAGTGAGGTGCAGAAGGACTATTACAGAGAGTAGAGTTTGGAGACTCTGCTGCAGAAGGACTGATACAAAAAGCAGAGGTTGAAGACTGGGGTGTAGAAGGACTGTTGAAGAGATCAGAGTTTGGAGACTGGGTTGGAGAAGGACTGTTGCAGACAGCAGATGTTGGAGACTGAGGTGCAGAAGAATTCTTGCAGAGAGCAGAAATTAGAGAGTGGGGTGCATATGGACTATTGCAGAGAGAAGAGTTTGCAGACTGAGGTGCAGAAAGCCTGATACAGACAGTAGAGTTTTGAGAATGTGGTGTAAAAGGACTGATACAGAAAACAGAGGTTGGAGAATGTGGTGCCGAAGGACCCTTACAGAGAACAGAGTTTGAAGATGGCAGTACAGAAGGACTGTTACAGAGAAGAGAGGTTTTAGACTGGGGTGCAGAATAACTATTGTAGCAATCAGAATTTGAAGACTGGTGTGCAGAAGGACCATTGCAGAAAGCAGAGGTTGGAGACTGGGTTTCAGAGAAATCTTACAGAGAGCAGAGTTTGGACACAGAGGTGCATAAAGACTGGTGCAGAGTGCAGAGGTTGGAGATTGGGGCACAGTAGGACAGTTGCAAAGAAGAGAGGTTGGAGTCCCAGGTACAGAAGGACTGTTACAGAGAGCAGAGGTTAGAGACTGGGTTGGAGAAGAACCCTTACAGATAACAGAGGTTGAAGACTGCGGTACAGAAGAACTGTTGTTGAGAACAAGGTTGGAGACTCGGGTGAAATGGGACCATTGCAGAGAGCAGTGGTTGGAGACTGCAGTACAGAAGGACTGTTACAAAGAGTAGAGGTTGGATACTGGGGTGGAGAAGAACTGTTGCAAAGAGCAGAGATTGCAGAGTGAGGTGCAGAAGGACTGTTACAGAGAGCAGAGTTTGGAGACTGTGGTGCAGAAGGACTGATACAGATAGCAGAGGTTGGAGACTGGGGTAAAGAAGGACCCTTACAGGGAAGAGCGGTTGAAGACTGCTGTACAGAAGAAGTGTTTTTGAGAACAAGGTTGAAGACTGGGGTGCAGAGGTATCATTGCAAAGAGCAGAGTTTGGAGACTGGGGTACAGAATGATCTTACAGAGAGCAGAATTTGGAGACTAGGTTGCAGAAAGACTTGCAGAATAGACGTTGGAGACTGGGGTGCAGAAGGATCGTTGCAGAGCGCAGATCTTGGAGACTGGGGTATAGAAGGACTGTTCCAGAGAGCAGAGGTTGAAGACTTGGGTGCAGAAGACTGTTGCAGAGAGCAGTTTTTGAAGACTGAGGTGCAGAAGGACTGTTTCAGAGAGCAGAGTTTGGAGACCGGGGTGCAGAAGGACTGATACAGAGAGCCGAGGTTGGAGACTGAGGTGCAGAAGGAATATTACAGAGAACAGAGCTTGGAGAATGGGGTGCAGAAGGACTGATACCGAAAGCACAGGTGGGAGACTGGGGTCAAGAAGGACCGTTACAGAGAGCAGAGGTATGAGACTGCAGTACAGAAGCACTGTTACAGAGAGCAGATGTTGAAGACTGTGGTACAGAAGGGCTGTTGCAGAAAACAGAAGTTGGAGACTGGGGTGCATAAGGACTGTTACTGAGAGCAGAGGTTGGAGACTGACGTACAGAAGGATTTGTTAGAGAGAGTAGAGTTTGGAAACTTGGGTGCAGAAGGATCTTTCAGAGAGCTGAGGTTGGGGACTTGGGTACAGAAGCACTGTTGCAGAGAGCAGAGTTTGGAGACTTGGGTGCAGAAGGATCGTTGCAGAGAGCAGAGGTTGGAGTCTGTGGTTTAGAAGGATCATTGCTGAGAGAAGAGGTTGGAGACTGAGGTGCAGAAGGACTGTTACAGAGAGCAGATTTCGGAGACTGGGATGCAAGACTAATACAGAAATCAGATGTTGGAGCCTGGGGTGCAGAATGATTGTGGCAGACAGCAGAGGTTGGAGACTAGGTTGCAGAAGTACTGTTGCAGAGAGCAGAATTTGGAGACTTAGGTGCAGAAGGACTGTTACAGAGAGCAGAGGTGGAGACTGGGATGCAGAAGGACTGTTGCAGAGAACAGAGGTTGAAGACTGGGGTGCAGAAAGATCGTGGAAGAGAGCAGAGTTTTCAGACTGAGGTGCAGAAGGACAAATGCAGAGAGCCGATGTTGGAAACTGGAGTTCATAAAGACTGTTGCAGAGAGGAGAAGTTGGACACTTGTGTGCAGAAGGATTGTACCAGAGTGCAGAGGTTATAGACTGGGGTGCAGAAGGCCTGTTACAGAGAGTAGAATTTGGCGAAGGGGTGCAGTAGGACTGTTACAGAGAGCAGAGTTTGGGGATTGGATTGCAGAAGGATCTTACATACAGCAGATATTGCAGACTGAGGTGCAAAAAGACTGTTACAGAGAGTAGAGGTTGGAGACTGAGGTGCAGAAAGACCAATGCAGAGAGCAGATTTTGGAGACTGAGGTGCAGAAGGACTGTTGAAGAGCAGAGGTTGGAGACTTGGGTGTAGAAGGACTGATGCAGAGAGCAGAGATTGTAGATTGTGGTGCAGAAGGACTGTTGCAAAGAGCAGAATTTCAAGACTGAAGTTCATAAGTGCTGTTACAGAGAGCCGAGTGTGGAGACTTGAGTGCAGAAGAACTGATACAGAAAGCAGAGGTTGGAGTATGGGGTGGTAGAGGACAGTTACAGAGAGCAGAGGTTCGAGACTGCAGTACAGAAGGACTGTTACACAGAGCAGACGTTGGAGAGTGGGGTGCAGAAGGACAGTTACAAAGAGCACAGTTTTGAGACTGGGGTGAAAAAGAAATGTTGCAGAGAGCAGAGGTTAGAGACTGCGTTGCAGAATTACTTTTGCAGAGAGCAGAGTTTGGAGAATGCGGAACAGAAGGACTGTTACAGAGAGTAGAGGTTGGAGACTGGGGTGGAGAAGGAATGTCACAGAGAGTAGAGTTTAGAAACTGTGTTGCAGAAGAATCGTATAGAGACCAGAGGTTGTAGACTGTGGTGCAGAAGGACTGATGCAGAGAGCAGACGTTGGAGACTGGGGTGAAGAAGAATCATTGCAGAGAGTAGAGGTTGGAGACTTGGGTGTAAAAAAACTGTTGCAGAGAGCAGAGGTCTGAGACTGGGGTGCAGAAGGACTGTGGAAGAGAGCAGAGGTTTGAGACTGAGGTGCAGGAGGACAGTTACAGAGAGCAGAGGTTGGAAACTTGGGTGCAGAAGAACTGTTACAGAAAGCAGAGTGTGGAGACTGGGGAGCAGAAGGACCTTTACAGAGAGCAGAGGTTGGAGACTGAGGTGCAGAAGGACTTTTGCAAAAAGCAGAGGTTGGAGACTGGGGTGGAGAAGGAATGTTGTAGAGAGCAGATGTTGGAGACTGAGGTGCAGAAGGACTGTTACAGAGAGCAGAGGTTGAAGCCTGGGGTGCAGAAGGACTGATACAGAAAGCAGAGTTTGGCGACTGGGTTGCAGAAGGACCGTTAGAGTGAGAAGAGTTTGGAAACTGCAGTACAGGAGGACTGTTACAGAGAGTAGAGGTTGGAGACTAGGGTGGAAAAGGACTGTTGGAGAGATCAGATGTTGGAGACTTGTTTGCAGAAGGACAGTTGGCAGAGAGGAGGTTGAAAACTGGGGTGCAGAAGAACTGTTGCAAGGAGGAGAGGTTCGAGATTGGGGTGCTGAGACTGTTGCAGAGAGCACATGTTGGAGACTGGGGTGGAGAAAGACTTCTGCAGAGAGAGGAATTTGGAGACTGAGGTGCAGAAGGACTGTTACAGAGAGCAGAGGTTAGAGACTTGAGTGCAGCAAGACTGATACAGAAAGTAGAGGTTGGAGACTGCGGTGCAGAGGTACCCTTACAGAGAGTAGAGGTTGGAGACTGGGGTGCAGAATAACTGTTGTAGAGAACAAAGGTTGAAGACTGGGGAGCACAAGGACCATTGCAGAAAGCAGAGTTTGGAGACTGGGTTTCAAAGCATCTTACAGAGAGCAGAGGTTGGAGTCTGAGGTGCAGAAGAATGTTACAGAGAGCAAAGTTTGGAGACTGGGGTTCAGAAAAACTGATACAGAAAGCAGAGTTTGGAGAATGGGGTCCAGAAGGACTATTACAGAGAGCAGAGGTTTGAGACTGCAGTACAGAAGGTCTGTTGCAGTGAGAAGATTTTGGAGACTGGGTTGCAGAAGGAGTGTTGCAGAGAGCAAGGTTGAAGACTGGGGTGTAGAAGGGCTGTTGCAGAGAGTAGAGGTTGCAGAGTGAGGTGCAGAAGGACTGTAACTGAGAGCAAAGTTTGGAGACTGTAGTGCAGAAGCACTGATACAGAAAGGAGAGTTTGGAAACTGGGGTTAAGAAGAACCCTTACAGAGAACAGAGTTTGAAGACTGTGGTACAGAAGAACTGTTTTGGATAACAGAGTTTGGAGACTAAGGTGCAGAAGGACTGTTGCACATTGCAGAGGTTGGAGATTTGGGTGTAGAAGGCCTGTTAATGAGAGAAAAGGTTGGAGACTGGGGTGCACAAGGACTGTTACAGAGAGCAGAGTTTGGAGACTGGGTAGTAGATGGATCTTACAGAGAGCACAAGTTTGAGACTGACGTGCACAAGGAGTGTTACATAGAACAGAGTTTGGAGACTGGGGTGCAGAAGGATCGTTGCAGAGAGCAGAGGTATTCAGAGTGAGGTTCAGAAGGACTATTGCAGACAGCTGATGTTTGAGACTGGGGTGCTGAAAGACTGTTGCAGAGAGAAGAGGTTGGAGACTTGGGTGCAGAATGATCGTTCCAGAGAGCAGAGATTGTAGACTGGGGTGCAGAACGCCTGTTACAGATTGCAGAATTTGGAGAAGGGGTGCAGTAGGACTGTTACAGAGACTAGAATTTGGGGATTTGGTTGCAGGAGAATCTTACAGACAGCAGAGGTTGGAGACTGAGGTGCAGAAGGACTGTTACAGAGAGTAGAGGTTGGAGACTGAGATGCAGAAAAACCAATGCAGAGAGCAGAGTTTGGAGACAGAGGAATAGAAGGACTGTTGAAGAGCAGAGGTTGGAGACTTGGGTGTAAAAGGACTGTTGCAGGGAGCAGAAGTTGTAGATTGGGGTGCAGAAAGACTGCTGCAGAAAGCAGAATTTGAAGACTGAGGTTCATAAGGACTGTTAGAGAGAGCAGATGTTTGAGACTTGAGTGCAGAACGACTGCTACAGAAAGCAGAGGTCAGAGTCTGTGGTGCAAGAGGACAGTTACGGAGAGCAGAGGTTGGAGACTGCAATACAGAAGGACTGTTACACAGAGCAGAGGTTGGAGAGTGATGTGCAGAAGGACAGTTACAAAGAGCACAGTTTTGAGACTGGGGTGAAGAAGAAATGTTGCAGAGAGCAGAGGTTGGAGACTGCGGTGTAGAAGGTCTCTTGCATAGAGCAGATTTTAGAGACTTGGGTGCAGAAGGACCCTTACAGAGAACAGAGGCTGCATACTGCGGTACAGGAGGACTTTTACTGGGATCAGAGGTTGGAGACTGGGGTGTAGAATAACTGCTGTAGAGAACAGAGTTTAGAGAGTTCAGTGCAGGTCGACCATTGCAGATAGCAGATGTTGGAGACTGGGTTTCAGAAGGATCCTACAGAGAGCAGAGTTTGAACACTGAGGTGCAGAAGGACTATTGCAGAGAGCAGAGGTTGGAGATTGGGGCACAGTAGGACTGATACAGAAAGTAGAGTTTGGAGACTGGGGTGCAGAAAAACCGTTACAGAGAGCAGAGGTTTGAGACTGAAGTAGAGAAGGACGGTTACAGAGAGCAGATGTTGGAGACTGGGGTGGAAAAAGACTGTTGTAGAGAGCAGATTTTGGAGACTGTGGTGCAGACAGACTGTTGCAGAGAGCAGAGGTTGCAAAGTGAGGTGCAGAAAGACTGTTACAGAGAGCAGAGTTTGGAGACTGTGGTGCAGAAGGACTGATACAGAAAGCAGAGGTTGGAGAATGGGGTGCAGAAGGAACCTTACAGAGAACAGAGGTTGAAGACTGCGGTACAGGAAAACTGATGTAGAGAATAAGGTTGGAGAGTTGGGTGCAGAGGATCTATTGCAGAGAGTAGACTTTGGAGACTGCGGTGCCGAAGGATTGTTGCAGAGAGCAGACGTTAGAGACTGGGGTGCAGTAGGATTTTACAGAGAGCAAAGTTGGGAGACTGAGGTGCAAAAGGACTGTTGCAGAGAGCAGAGGTTGGAGAGGAGACTGGGGTGCAGAAGGACTGTGCAGAGTGCAGTGTTTGGAGACTGGGGTGCAGAAGGACTGTTGCAGAGAGCAGAGGTTGGATACTGGGGTGCAGAAGGACTGTTACAGAGAGCAGAGGTAGAAGCCTGGGGTGAAGAAAGACGGATGCAGAAAGCAGAGTTTAGAGACTGGGGTGCAGAAAGACCATTACAGAGAATAGAGTTTGGAGACTGTGGAATAGAAGGACTGTTAAAGAGAGCAGAGTTTGGAGACAGGTTTGCGGAAAAATATTAGAGAGAGCAGAGGTTGGAGACTGTGGTGCAATAGGACTGTTGCAGAGAGCAGAGGTTGGAGACTGTGGTGCAGAAGGATCGTTGCAGAGAGAAGAGTTTGGAGACTGAGGTGCAGGAGGCCTGTTACAGAGAGCAGAGCTTAAAGACTGGGGTGCAGAAGGCGTGTAACATAGAGCAGAGTTTGGAGACTGGGTGGCAGAAGGATCTTACAGAGAGCAGAGGTTGTTGACTGAGGTGCCGAAGGACTGTTACAGAAAGCAGATGTTTAAGACTGGGATCCAAAAGGATTGTTGAAGAGAGCAGAGTTTTCAGAATGATATTTAGAAGGACTGTTGAAGAGAACAGAGGTTGGAGACTTGGGTGAAAAGGATCCTTACAGACAGCAGAGGGTGGAGACTGGGGGAGCCAAAGGACTGTTTCAGAGAGCAGAGGTTGGAGACTTGGGTTCAGAAGGACTGTTACAGAGAACAGAGTTTGGAGACTGTGTTCAGAAGTACTGTTACGGAAAGCAGAGATTGGAAACTGGTTTACAGAAGGATATTACAGAGAGCAGAGTTTGGAGACTGAGGTGCAGAAACGACTGTTGATGAGTGCAGAGGTTGGAGACTTAGGTGTAGAAGGATTGTTACAGAGAGCAGAGGTTAGAGACTTGAATGCAGAAGGACTGATACAGAAAGCCGAGTTTGGAGGCTGGGTGGAGAAGGACTGTTGTAGAGAGTAGAGGTGTGAGACTGGTGTGCAGAAGGACTATTGCACAGAGCAGAGGTTTGGGACTGGTGTGCAGATGGACAGTTGCAGAGAGTAGAGGTTTGAAACTGGGGTGCAGAAGGACTGTTGCAAAGAGCAGAGATTGGAGACTGGGGTGGAGAAGGAATGTTGTAGAGAGCACATGTTGGAGACTGGGGTGCAGAAGGACTGTTTCAGAGAGCAGTGTTTGGAGATTGGAGTGCAGTAGGACTATTGCAGAGAGCAGAGGTTGCAGACTATGGTGCAGAAGGACTGTTAAGAGAGTAGAGTTTGGAGACTGTGGTGCAGAAGGACTGATAAAGAAAGCAGAGGTTGGTAACTGGGGTGCAGAAGGACCCTTAAAGAAAACAGAGTTTGGAGACTGCGGAACAGAAGGACTGTTACAGACAGCAGAGTTTGGAGACTGGGGTGCAGAAGAATTGTTGAAAAGAACAGAGGTTGAAGACTGTGGTGCAGTAGGATTGTAGCAGAGACCAGAGTTTGGAGACTGGGGTGCAGAATTACTGATACAGAAATCAGAGGTTGGAGACTGGGGTGCAGAAGGCCTGATACAGAAAGCAAAGTTTAGACTCTGTGGTATAGAAGGACTTTTACAGAGAGCAGAGTTTGAATACTGGGTTGCAGAAGGATGTTACAGAGAGCAGAGGTTGGAGACTGAGGTGCAGAAGCACTGATACAGAGAGAAGAGTTTGGAGACTGAGGTTCAGATGGACCGTTGCAGAGAGCAGAGTTTGGAGACTGAGGTGCAGAAGGATTGTTACAGAGAGCAGAGGTGGGAGCCTGGGATGCAGAAGGACTGATACAAAAAGCAGAGTTTGAATACTCGGGTGCAGAAGGACCCTTACAGAGAGCACAGGTTGGAGACTGATGTGTAGAAGGACAGTTGCAGAGAGCAGAGGTTGCAGACTGAGTTGAAGAAGGACTGTTACAGTGGGCAGAGTTTCGAGACTTTTGTGGAAAACGACTGATACAGAAAGCAGAGGTTTGATACTGGGGTGCATAAAGACCCTTACGGAGAACAGAGGTTGGAGACTGCAATACAGAAGGACTGTTACAGAGAGCAGAGGTTGGAGACTGGGGTGCAGAAGAACTTTTGTAGAGAACAGAATTTGGAACTGGGTTGCAGGAAGGTCGTTGGGGTGAGCAGAGTATGGAGACTGGGGTGTAGAAGGACTGTTGCAGAGAGCAGAAGTTGTAGACTGGGGTGTAGAAGGACTGTTGCAGAGAGCTGATGTTGGAGACTTGGGTGCAGAAAGACTGTTGCATAGAGCAGAGGTTGGAGACTAAGGTGCAGAAGGACGGTTAAAGAGACCAGACGTTGGAGACTGGGGTGCAGAAGGACTTTTACAGAGAGCAGACCTGGGAGACTGGGGTGCAGAAGGATCGTTCAAGAGAGCAGAGTTTGGAGACTGGGGTGTAGAAGGATCGTTAAAGAGAGCAGATTTTGGAGACTGTAATGCAGAAGGACTTTTACAGAGAGCAGAGGTTGAAGACGGGGGTGTAGTAGGACATTTACAGAGAGAACATGTTGGAGACTGATGTGCGGAAAAAACTGTTGCAGAGGAAAGTTTGGAGACTTGGTTGCAGAAGGAGTCTTTCAGAGAGCAGAGGTTGCAGACAGAAGTATAGAAGGACCCTTACAGAGACCAGAGTTTGGAGACTGCGGTACAGAGGACTGTTACAGAGAGCATAGTTTGGAGACAGGTGTTCAGAAAGATCTTACAGACAGCAAAGGTTGGAGACTGTTGCGGAGAGCAGAGGTTGGAGACTGGGGTGCAGAAGGCCTGTAACAGAGAGCAGTGCTTGGAGACTGAGGTCCAGAAGAATCGTTGCTGAGAGTAGAGTTTTCACACTGAGGTGTGAAGGACTGTTACAGAGAGCAGAGGTTGGAGACTGGGGTGCAGTAGCCCGGTTACAGAGAGCAGAGGTTTTAGACTGGGGTGCAGAAGGACTGATACAGAAAGCAGAGGTTGATGACTGAGGTGCCGAAGGACTGTTACAGAGAGCAGAGTTTAGAGACTGGTGTCCAGAAAGATCGTTGCAGAGAGCAGAGTTTTCAGAATGATGTTTAGAAGACTGTTGAAGAGAACAGAGGTTGGAGACTTGGGTGCAAATGGATCGTTACAGAGAGCAGAGGGTGGAGACTGGGGGTGCCAAAGGACTGTTTCCGAGAGCAGAGGTTGGAGACTTAAGTTCAGAAGTACTGTTACAGAGAGCAGAGTTTGGAGACTGGGTTCAGAAGTACTGTTACAGAAAGCAGAGATTAAAGACTGGTTTACAGAAGAATATTACAGAGAGCAGAGGTTTGAGACTGAGGTGCAGAAGGACTGTTACAGAGAGTAGATGTTGAAGACTGCAGTGCAGAAAGACCTTTGCAGAGAGCAGAGGTTGGAGACTGAGGTGCAGAAGGACTGTTGATGAGTGTAGAGGTTGGAGACATGGGTGTAGAAGGACTGTTACAGAGTGCAGATGGACAGTTGCACAGAGTAGAGGTTTGAGATTGGGGTGCAGAAGGACTGTTGAAGAAAGCAGAGGTTGGAGACTGGGGTGGAGAAGGACTGTTGCAGAGAGTAGAGGTTGGAGACTGGGATGCATAGGACCTTTGCAGAGGGCAGAGGTTGCAGACTGAGGTGAAGAAGGACAGTTAAGAGAGCAGAGTTTGGAGACTGGGGTGCAGAATGACTCATACAGAAATCAGAGGTTGGAAACTGGGGTGCAGAAGGACCCTTAAAGAAAACAGAGTTTGGAGACTGCGGAAAAGAAGGACTGTTACAGAGAGCAGAGTTTGAAGACTGGGGTGCAGAAGGATCGTTGCAGAGAACAGAGTTTGGAGACTGGGGTGCAGAAGGACTTATACAGAAATCAGAGTTTGGAGACTTGGGTGCAGAAGGCCTGATACAGAAAGCAGAGTTTGGACACTGTGGTGTAGAAGGACTGTTACAGAGAGCAGAGTTTGAATACTTGGTTGCAGAAGGATGTTACAGAGAGCAGAGTTAGGAGACTGAGGTGACGAAGGACAGTTACAGAGAGCAGTTGTGGGAGACAGGGGTGCAGGACTGATACTGAGCAGAAGTTGGAGTCTGAGGTACAGAAGGACTGTTACAGAGAGCAAAGGTTTGAGACTCGGGTGCAGAAGGATTATTGCATGGAGCAGAGTTTTCAGACTCAGGTATAGAAAAACTGTTTCAGAGAGCAGATGTTGGAGACTGGGCTGCACATGGACTGTTGCAGCGAGCAGAGGTTGGAGACTAGGGTGCAGAGGGATTGTTGCAGAGAGCAGAGGTTGTAGACTGGGGTGCAGAAGGCCTTTTACAGAGAGCAGAGTTTAGAGCCTGAGGTGCAGAAGGACTGTTACAGAGAGCAGAATTTGGAGACTGGGTTGCAGAAGAATCTTACAGAGAACAGAGGTTGGAGACTGAGGTGCAGAAGCACTGTTACAGAAAGTAGAGGTTGGAGACTCAGGTTCAGAAAGAACGTTGCAGAGAGCAGAGGTTGGAGACTGTGGTGAAGAAGGATTGTTACAGAGAGCAGAGGTTAGAGACTGGGGTGTAGAAGGACTGATACAGAAAGCAGAGGTTGGAGACTCAGATGCAGAAGTACCCTTACAGAGAGCAGAGGTTTGAGAATGCAGTACAGAAGAACTGTCTCAGAGAGCAGTGGTTGGAGTAGAGAAGGAATGTTGTAGAGAGCAAATGTTGTAGACTGGGTTGCAAAAGGACTGTTGCAGAAAGCAGAGGATGGAGACTGGGGTGCAGAAGGACTGATACAGAGATCAGAGTTTGGAAACTGGGGTGCAGAAGATTTTTAAAAAGAGCAGAGTGGAGACTGTGTTGCAGAAGGATCTTACATAGAGCAGAGGTTGGAGACTGAGGTGTAGAAGCACTGTAATAGAGAGTAGAGGTTGGAGACTCAGGTGCAGAAGGACCATTGCAGAGAGCATAGGTTGTAGACAGAGGTGCAGAAATCTTGTTACAGAGAGCAGAGGTTGGAGACTGGTGTCTAGAAGGATTGTAGCAGAGAGCAAAGGTTGGAGACTAAGGTGCAGACAGACAGTTACCCAGAGCACTGGTTGGAGACTGGGGTGCAGAAAGACTGATACAGAAAGCAGAGGTTGGAGACTCGGGTGTAGAAGTACCCTTACAGAGAGCAGATGTTTGAGAAAGCAGTACAGAAGGACTGTTATAGTAAGCAGAGTTTGGAGAATGGGGTGCAAAAGGATTGTTTCAGAGAGCAGAGGCTGGTGACTGGGGTGCAATAGAACTGTTGCAGAGTGCAGAGGTTGCAGACTGACTTGCAGAAGGACTGTTACAGAAAGAAGAGTTTGAGACTTTGGTGCAAAACGACAGATACAGGAAGCAGAGGTTGGATACTGGGGTGCATAAGGACCCTTACAGAGAACAGCAGTTGGAGACTGCGGTAGAGAAGGACAGTTACAGAGAGCAGAGGTTGGAGACTGGGGTGCAAAAGAACTGATGTAGAGACCAGAGGTTGGAGACTGGGTTGCTGAAATATCCTTGGGGCGAGCAGAGTATGGAGACTGGGGTGTAGAAGGACTGTTGCAGAGAGCAGATGTTGGAGACTGGGGTGGAGAAGAATCATTGCAGAGAGAAGAGGTTGGAGACTGGGGTGCAGAAGGATCGTGGAGAGCAGAGGTTTCAGACTCAAGTGCAGAAGTACTGTTACAGAGAGCAGAGGTTGGGGACTGAGTTGTAGAATGACTGATACGAAGAGCAGAGTTTGGAAACTTAGGTGCCGAAGGACTGTTACAGAAAGGAGTGGTTGGAAATTGGGGTGCAGAAGGACCGTTACAGAGACCAGAGTTTGGAGACTGCGGTATAGAAGAACTGTTAAAGAGAGCAGAGGTGGGTCACTTGGGTGCAGAAGGAGTGTTACAGGAAGCAAAGGTTGGAGACTAAGGTTCAGAAGGATAGATACAGAGAGCAGAGGCTGGAGACTGTGGTTTAGAAGGACTGATACAGAAAGCAGTATTTGGAGACTGGGTTGCTGAAAGATCTTACAGAGAGCAGAGTAAGGTGACTGCAGTACAGAAGGACTGTTACAGAGAGGAGATATTGGAGACTAGGGTTCAGAAGGATCGTGCAGAGACCAGAGGTTTCAGACTGAGTTGTAGAAGGACTGTTACAGAGAGCAGAGGTTGAAGACTGAGGTGTAGAAGGACTTTTACATAGAGCAGAGTTTGGAGACTCAGGTTCAGAAGGACTGTTACAGGAAGCAGAGTTCGGAAATTGGGGTGCAGAAGGACCGTTACAGAGAGCAGAGGTTGGAGACTGCGGTATAGGAATGTTACCGAGAGCAGAGGTTAGAGACTGGGGTGCAGAACGACTCTTACATAGAGCACAGGTTGGAGACTGAGGTGCAGAAGGATCGATAGAGAACAGAAGTTGAAGACTGGGGTTCAGACAGACTGATACAGAAAGCAGAGTTTGAAGACTGGGGTGTAGAAGGACCATTATGGAGAGCAGAATTTGGAGACTGCGGTACAGAAGGACTGTTAAAGAGAGCAGATCTCGGGGACTGGGGAGCAGAAAGACTTTTACAAAGGACAGAGGTTTGAGACTCGGGTGGAAGAGAAATGTTACAGAGAACAGAGTGGAGACTGGTTTTCAGAAGGATCTTACACAGAGAAGAGATTGGAGACTGAAGTGCAGAAGGACTGTAAAAGAGAGTAGAGTTTGGAGACTGAGGTGCAGAAGTACCCTTGCAGAGAACAGAGTTTGGAGACAGAGGTGCAGAAGAAATGCTACAGAGAACAGAGTTTGGAGACTGGGGTGCAGAAGAACTGTTGTAGAGAGCAGAGGTTGGAGACTGGGGTGCAGAAGAACTGTTGCAGAGAGCAGAGGTTGGAGACTGGGGTGCAGAACGACTGTTGCAGAGATCAGAGTTTGGAGACTGTGGTGCAGAAGGACTGTTGCAGAGAGCAGACGTTGGATACTGGGGTTAAGAAGGATCATTGCAGAGAGCAGAGTTTTGAGACTGCTGTGCAGAAAGACTGGTAGAGAGAGTAGAGTTTGGAGACTGGGTTTTAGAACGATACTACAGAGAGCAGAGGTTGGAGACTGAAGTGCAGAAGGACTATTAAAGAGAGTAGAGTTTGGAGACTGAGGTGCAGAAGTACCCTTGCACAGAACAGAGTATTGAGACTGAGGTGCAGAAGAAATGCTACAGATAGCAGAGTTTGCAGACTGTGGTGCAGAAGAACTGTTGCAGAGAGCAGAGTTTGGAGACTGGGTTGCAGAAGGACTGTTGCAGAGAGCAGATTTTTAAGACTGGGGTGCAGAATGACTTTTGCAGTGAGCAGAGTTTGGAGACTGTGGTGCAGAAGGACTGTTGCAAAGAGCAGAGGTTGGAGACTGAGGTGTAGAAGTCCTGTTACATAAAGCAGAGGTTGGAGACTGAGGTGCAGAAGTCCTCTTACATAGAGCAGATTTTGGATACTGTGGTGCAGAGGGATCGTTGCAAGGAGCAGAGCTTGGAGACAGGGGTGCAGAAGGATCTTACAGAGAGCAGAATTAGAGACTGAGGTGCAGAAGGACTGTTATAGAGAGCAGTGTTTGGAGACTGGTTTACTGAAGAATCTTACAGAGAGCAGAGGTTGGAGACTGAGGTGCAGAAGGACTGTTACAGAGAGCAGAGGTTGGAGACTAAGGTGCAGAAGGACTGTTACAGGGTGTAGAGTTTTGAAATTGGGGTGCAGAAGGACCGTTAAATAGAGCAGAGTTTGTAGACTGCAGTATAGAAAAACTGTTACAAAAAGCAGAGGTTGAAGACAGGGGTGTAGAAGAAATGATACAGAGAGCACAGTTTGGAGACAAAGGTACAGAAGGATAGATACAGAGAGCAGAGGTTTGAGACCAGGTTCAGAAGGACTGATACAGAAAGCAGAGTTTGGAGACTGGGGTGAAGAAAGACCGTTATGGAGAGCAGAGGTTGGAGACTGCGCTAAAGAAGGACTGTTACAGAGAGCAGATGTTGGAAACTGGGCAGCAGAAGGACTGTTGCAGAGGACAGAGTTTGGAGACTGAGGTGCCGCTTTACACTTGCAGAAAGCAGAGTTTAAAAACTTGCGTGGAGAATGGATGTTACAGAGAGCAGAGTTTGGAAACTAAAGTGCAGAAGTATCTTACAGAGAGCAGAGGTTGGATACTGTTGTGCAGAAGGACTGTTGCAGAGAGCAGAGGATGGAGACTGGGGTCCAGATGGATCGTTGCAGAGAGCAGAGGTTGGAGACTGGGGTGCAGAAGGACTGTTAGAGAGAGCAGAGGTTGGAGACTGAGGTGCAGAAAGAATGTTACAGAGAGCAGAGTTTGGAGACTGGGCTGCAGAAGGACTGTTACAGAGTGCAGATTTTCAAGACTGGGTTCTAGAAGGATCTTACAGAGAGCAGAGTTTGGAGAATGAGGTGCAGAAGGACTGTTACAGAGAGCAAATGTTGGAGACTGAGGTGCAGAATGCTGTTACAGAGAGAAATGTTTGGAGACTGGGTTACTGAAGGATCTTACAGAGAGAAGAGGTTTGAGACTGAGTTGCAGGCGGACTGTTACTGAGAGCAGTGGTTGGAGACAGGGGTGCAAAAGGATCCTGCAGAGAGCAGAGGTTTCAGACTTAGGTTAAGAAAGAGTGTTACAGAGAACAGAGGTTGGAGACTGAGGTGTAGAAATATTGTTACTGAGAGCAGAGTTTGGAGACTCAGGTGCAGAAGGACTGTTACAGGAAGCAGAGTTTGGAAATTGGGGTGCAGAAGGACCGTTACAGAGAGCAGAGGTTGGAGACTGCAGTATAGGACTGTTACCGAGAGCAGAGGTTTGAAACTGTGGTGCAGAAGGACTCTTACATAGAGCACAGGTTGGAGACTGTGGTGCAGAAAGATAGATACAGAGAACAGAGTTTGGAGACTGGGGTTCAGACAGACTGATATAGAAAGTAGAGGTTTGAGACTGAGATTTAGAAGGACCATTATAAAGAGAAGAGGTTGGAGACTGTGGTACAGAAGGATTGTTACAGAGAGCAGATCTCGGAAACTGGGGAGCAGTAGAACTGTTGCAGAGGACAGAGGTTAGAGACTTGGGTGGAGAAGAAATGTTACAGAGAGCAAAGTTTGGAAACTATAGTGCAGAAGGATCTTACAGAGAGCAGAGTTTGGAGACTGTAGTGCAGAAGGACTGTTACAGAGAGCAGATATTGGAAACTGGGGTGCAGATGGACTGTTGCAGATAGCAGAATTTAGAGACTGGGGTGCAGAAGGACTGTTAGAGAGAGCAGAGGTAGAAGACTGGGGTGCAGAAGGGTCCTTGCAGAGAGCAGAGTTTTCAGAATGAGGTGCAGAAGGACTGTTGCAGAGAGCAGAGGTTGGATACAGGGGTGAAGAAGGATCTTACAGAGAGCAGAATTTGGAGACTGAGGTGCAGAAGAACGTTTGCAGAGATCAAAGTTTGGAGACTGGGGTGCAGTAGGATCATTGCAGGGAGCAGAGGTTGGAGACTGGGGTGCAGACGGATCTTGCAGAGACCAGAGGTGTCAGACTGAGTTTCCGAAGGACTGTTATAGATAGCAGAGTTTGGAGACTGAGGTGCAGAAGCACTGTTACAGAGAGCAGTGGTTGGAGACTGGGGTGCAGAAGGATCATGCAGAGAGCAGAGGTGTCAGACTGAGGTGCCGAAGGACTGTTAAAGAGAGCAGAGGTTGGAGACTCAGGTGTAGAAGGACTGTTACAGAGAGCAGAGTTTGGAGACTGAGGTGCAGAAGGACTGCTACAGAAAGCAGAGGTTGGAAATTGGGGTCAAGAAAGACCGTTACAGAGACCAGAGTTTGAAAACTGCGTTATAGAAAAACTGTTATAGAGAGCAGAGGTTGGAGACTGGGGTGCAGATGGAATGTTACAAAGAGCACAGGTTGGAAACTGCAGTACAAAAGTACTGTTACAGAGAGCAGATGTTGGAGAATGGGGAGCAGAACGACTGTTGCAGAGGACAGATGTTGGAGACTGGGGTGCCTAAGGACTTTTAGAGAGAGCAGAGTTTGGAGACTGGGTTGCTGAAGGCACTTACAGAGAGCAGAGTTTTGAGCCTGAGGTGCAGGTGGACTGTTACAGAGAGCAGTTGTTGGAGACTGGGGTGCAAAAGAATCTTAGAAAGCAGAGGTTTCAAACTGAGGTGCAGAAGTACTGTTAAAGATAGCAGAGGTTGGAGACTGAGGTGCAGAAGGACTGTTACAGAAAGCAGAGGTTGGAAATTGCGGTGCAGAAGGACTGATTCAAAAAGCAGAGGTTGGAGACTAGGTTGTAGAAGGACCGTTACAAGAGCAGTGGTTGTGAGACTGCGGTACATAAGGACTGTTACAGAGAGCAGATGTTGGAGACTGGGGAGACAAAGGACTATTACAAATGACAGAGTTTGAAGACTGGGGTGGCGCAGGACCCTCATAGAAAAAAGACGTTGGAGACTGCGGTTAAGAAAGAATGTTAGACAGAGCAGATTTTGGAAACTTTAGTGCAGAAAGATCTTACAGAGAGCAGAGTTTGGAGACTGAGGTGCAGAAGGAGTGTTACAGAGAGTATAATTTGATTACTGGGGTACAGAAGAACTGTTACAGAGAGCAGACTTTGGAGACTGGGGTTCAGATGAATCTTACAATGAGCAGAGTTTTGAGACTTTGGTGCAAAAGGACTTTTGCAGAAAGCAGAGGTTGGAAATTGGGGTGCAGAAGGACCGTTACAGAGACCAGAGTTTGGAGACGGCGGTATAGAAAAACTGTTACAGAGCGCAGAGGTTTGAGACTGGGTGCAGAAGGAATGTTAAAGAGAGCACAGGTTGGAGACTGAGGTGCAGTACGATAGATACAGAGAGCAGAGGATTGAGACTGAGGTTCAGAAGGACTGATACAAACAGCAGAGTTTGGAGACTGGGGGGCAGAAGGACAATTACGAAGAGCAGAGTTTGGAACCTACGGTACAGAAGGACTGTTACAGAGATCAGATATTGGAGACTGGGAGCAGAAAGACTGTTTCAGAGGACAGAAGTTGGAGACTTGAGTGCTGAAGGACTGTTGCAAAGACCAGAGGTTGGAGACTGGGGTTCAGAAGGACTGTTAAAGAGAGCAGACTTTGGAGCCTGGGGTGCAGAAGGATTGTTTCAGAGAGCAGATTTTGGAGACTGGGGGGCAGAAGAATCGTTATATAGAGCAGAGATTGTAGACTTTGGTGCAGAAGGACTTTTACAGAAAGCACAGTTTGAAGACTGGAGTGCAGTAGGACTTTTACAGAGAGCACACGTTGGAGACTCATGTGCAGAAAATCTATTGCACAGAGCTAATTTTGGAGACTGGGTTGCAGAAAGAGTGTTGCAGAGAGCAAAGATTGGAGATTGAAATGCAGAAGGACCCGTACAGAGAGCAGAGTTTCGAGACTGCTTTTCAGAAGTACTTTTACAGAGAGCAGAGGTTGGAGACAGGTGTGCAGAAGGATCTTACAAACAGCATAGGTTTGAGACTGAAGTATAGGAGGACTGGTGCAGAGAGCAGAGGTTAGAGACTGGGGTGCAGAAGGATAGTTGAAGAGAAAAGAGTTTGGAGACTGGGGTCAAAAGGCCTGTTATAGACAGCATAGGTTGAAGATTGGGGTGCAGAAGGCCTGTTACAGAGAGCAGTGCTTGGAGATTGGAGTGCAGAAGGATAGTTACAGAGAGCAGAGTTTAAAGAGTGGGTTGCAAAAGGATCGTACAGAGACAAAAGTTTGGAGACTGAGGTACATAAGAACTGTTACACAGAGAAGAGTTTTGAGACTGAGATGCAGAAGGATCGTTCCAGAGAGAAGAGTTTTCAGACTGAGGTTCAGAAGGACTTTTACTGAGATCATAGTTTGGAGACTGGAGTGGGTAAGGACTGCTGAGGAAAGTAGAGGTTGGAGACTGAGGTGCAGAAGGACTGTTAAAGAGAGCAGAGGTTGGAGACTGGGGTGCAGAAGGACTGATACAGAAAGCAGAGGTTGGTGACTGTGGTGCAGAAGGACTGTTGCAGAGAGAAGAGGTTAGAGACTGGGATGCAGAAGGACTATTGCAGAGAGCAGAGGTTGCAGACTGAGGTGCGGAAGGACTGTTACAGAGAGCAGAGTTTGTAGAATGTGGTACAAAAGGACTGATACAGAAAGCAGTGGTTGGAGACTGGGGTGCAGAAGTACCCTTACAGAGAACAGACGTTGGAGACTGCGGTACAGAAGGACTGTTACAGAGAGCAGAGGTTGGGACTGCGGTGCAGAATAACTGTTGTAGAGAACAGAGGTTAGAGGCTTGGGTGCAGAAGGACCATTGCAGAAAGCAGAGGTTGGAGACTGGGTTTCAGAAGGATCTTACAGAGAGCAGAGTTTGGACACTGACGTGCAGATGGGCTGTTGCAGAGAGCAGAGTTTGCAGATTAGGGCGCAGAAGGACTGTTGCAGAGAGAAGAAATTGTAGTCTGAGTTGCAGAAGGACTGTTACAGAAAGCAGAGTTTAGAGACCAGGGTGCTGAAGGACTGATACAGAAAGCAGAGTTTGGATACTTGGGTCCAGAAGGACCATTACAGAGAGAAGAAGTTTGAGACTTTAGTACAGAAGGACTGTAACAGAGAGCAGATTTTGGAGACTGGGGTGCCGAAGGTCTGTTGCAGAGAGCAGACATTTGAGACTGAGTTGCAGAAGGACTATTACCGAGAGCAGAGGTTGAAGACCTGAGTGCAGAAGGACTGATAGAGAAAGCAGAGGTTGGAGAGTGGGGTGCAGAAGGACCGTAACAGAGACAAGAGTTTGGAAAGTGCAGTACAGAAGGACTGTTACAGAGAGCAGATTATGGAGACTGGGGTGGAGAAGGACTGTTTCAGAGAGCAGATGTTGGAGACTGGGGTTCAGAAGGACTGTTGCAGAGAGCAGAGGTTTAAGACTGGTGTGCAGAAGGACTGTTGCAGAGAGCAGAGGTTGAAGAGTGAGGTGCAGAAGGACTGTTACAGAGAGCACAGTTTGGAGACTGTGGTGCAGATGGACTGATACAGAAAGCAGAGGTTGGAGACTGGGGTGCAGAAGGACCCTTACAGAGAACAGAGGTTGAAGACTGTGGTACAGAAGAACTGATGTAGAGAACAAGGTTGGAGACTGGAATGCAGAGGAACCATTGCAGAGGGCAGACGTTGGAGACTGAGGTGCAGAAGGAATGTTACAGAGAGCAGAGCTTGGAAACTGGGGTGTAGAAAAATCTTACATAGAGGAAAGTTTGGAGACTGGGGTGCAGAAGGATTATTGCATAGAGCAGACTTTGGAGACTGGGGTGCAGAAGGATCGTTGCAGAGAGTAGATTACAGAGACTGGGGTATACAAGGACTGTTCTAAAGAGCAGAGGTTGGAGACTGGGGTGCAGAAGGACTGTTGCAGAAAGCAGTTGTTTAAGACTTAGGTGCAGAAAAACTGTTACAGGGAGCAGTGTTTGGAGACTGGTGTGCAAAAAGACTGATACTGAGTGTAAAGTTTGGAGACTGGGGTGCAGAAGTATCTTACAGAGAGGAATGTTTGGAGACTGGGGTGCAGAAGGATTGTTGCAGAGAGCAGACGTTGGAGACTGGAGTGCAGAAGACCTGTTGCAGAGAGCAGAGCAGATCTCGGAAACTGGGGAGCACTAGAACTGTTGCAGAGGACAGAGGTTAGAGACTTGGGTGGAGAAGAAATGTTACAGAGAGCAAAGTTTGGAAACTATAGTGCAGAAGGATCTTACAGAGAGCAGAGTTTGGAGACTGTAGTGCAGAAGGACTGTTACAGAGAGCAGATATTGGAAACTGGGGTGCAGAAGGACTGTTGCAGATAGCAGATTTTAGAGATTGAGGTGCAGAAGGACTGTTAGAGAGAGCAGAGGTAGAAGACTGGGGTGCAGAAGGGTCCTTGCAGAGAGCAGAGTTTTCAGAATGAGGTGCAGAAAGACTGTTGCAGAGAGCAGAGGTTGGATACAGGGGTGAAGAAGGATCTTACAGAGAGTAAAATTTGGAGACTGAGGTGCCGAAGAACATTTGCAGAGATCAAAGGTTGGAGACTGGGGTGCAGTAGGATCATTGCAGGGAGCAGAGGTTGGAGACTGGGGTGCAGTAGGATCATTGCAGGGAGCAGAGGTTGGAGACTGGGGTGCAGATGGATCTTGCAGAGACCAGAGTTGTCAGACTGAGTTTCCAAAAGACTGTTGTAGATAGCAGAGTTTGGAGACTGAGGTGCAGAAGCACTGTTACAGAAAGCAGAGTTTGGAAATTTGGGTGCAGAAGGACCGTTACAGAGACCAGAGTTTGGAGACTGCGGTATAGAAAAACTGTAAAATAGAGCTGAGTTTGGAGACTGTAGTGCAGAAGGACTGTTACAGAGAGCAGATATTGGAAACTGGGGTGCAGAAGGACTGTTGCAGATAGCAGATTTTAGAGATTGAGGTGCACAAGGACTGTTAGAGAGAGCAGAGGTAGAAGACTGGGGTGCAGAAGGGTCCTTGCAGAGAGCAGAGTTTTCAGAATGAGGTGCAGAAAGACTGTTGCAGAGAGGAGAGGTTGGATACAGGGGTGAAGAAGGATCTTACAGAGAGCAGAATTTGGAGACTGAGGTGCAGAAGAACATTTGCAGAGATCAAAGATTGGAGACTGGGGTGCAGTAGGATCATTGCAGGGAGCAGAGGTTGGAGACTGGGGTGCAGATGGATCTTGCAGAGACCAGAGGTGTCAGACTGAGTTTCCAAAGGACTGTTGTAGATAGCAGAGTTTGGAGACTGAGGTGCAGAAGCACTGTTACAGAAAGCAGAGTTTAGAAATTGGGGTGCAGAAGGACCGTTACAGAGACCAGAGTTTGGAGACTGCGGTATAGAAAAACTGTAAAATAGAGCAGAGTTTGGAGACTGGGGTGCAGGTGGACTGTTACAGAGAGCAGTGGTTGGAGACTGGGGTGCAGGTGGACTTTTACAAAAAGAAGTGGTTGGAGACTGGGGTGCAGAAGGATCATGCAGAGAGCAGAGGTGTCAGACTGAGGTGCCGAAGGACTGTTAAAGAGAGCAGAGGTTGGAGACTGCGGTACAGAAGAACTGTTACAGAGAGCAGAGATTGGAGACTGGGGTGCAGAATAACTGTTGTAGAGAACAGAGGTTAGAGGCTTGGGTGCAGAAGGACCATTGCAGAAAGCAGAGGTTGGAGACTGGGTTTCAGAAGGATCTTACAGAGAGCAGAGTTTGGACACTGACGTGCAGATGGGCTGTTGCAGAGAGCAGAGTTTGCAGATTAGGGCGCAGAAGGACTGTTGCAGAGAGAAGAAATTGTAGTCTGAGTTGCAGAAGGACTGTTACAGAAAGCAGAGTTTAGAGACCAGGGTGCTGAAGGACTGATACAGAAAGCAGAGTTTGGATACTGGGGTCCAGAAGGACCATTACAGAGAGAAGAAGTTTGAAACTGTAGTACAGAAGGACTTTAGCAGAGAGAAGAGGTTGGAGACTGGGGTTCAGAAGGACTGTTGCAGAGAGCAGAGGTTTAAGACTGGTGTGCAGAAGGACTGTTGCAGAGAGCAGAGTTTGAAGAGTGAGGTGCAGAAGGACTGTTACAGAGAACAGAGTTTGGAGACTGTGGTGCAGAAGGACTGATACAAAAAGCAGAGGTTGGAGACTGGGGTGTAGAAGGACCCTTACAGAAAACAGAGGTTGAAGACTGCGGTACTTAAAAACTGATGTAGAGAACAAGGTTGGAGACTGGGCTGCAGAGGGACCATTGCAGAGGGCAGACGTTGGAGACTGGGGTGCAGAATGAATGTTACACAGAACAGAGCTTGGAAACTGGGGTGTAGAAAAATCTTACAGAGAGGAAAGTTTGTAGACTTGGTTGCAGAAGGATTATTGCAGAGAGCAGACGTTGGAGACTGGGGTGCAGATGGATAGTTGCAGAGAGTAGATTATGGAGACTGGGGTATAGAAGGACTGTTCTAAAAAGCAGAGGTTGGAGACTGGGGTGAAGAAGGACTGTTTCAGAGAACAGTTGTTTAAGACTGAGGTGCAGAAAAACTGTTACAGGGAGCAGTGTTTGGAGACTGGTGTGCAAAAGGACTGATACTGAGTGTAGAGTTTGGAGACTGGGGAGCAGAAGTATCTTACATAGAGGAAAGTTTGGAGACTGGGTTGCAGAAGGATTGTTGCAGAGAGCAGACGTTGGAGACTGGGGTGCAGAAGGCCGGTTGCAGAGAGCAGTTGTTGAAGACTGATGTGCAGTAAAACTGTTACAGAGAGCAGTGTTTGGAGACTGAGGTGCAGAAGGACTGTTGAAGACAGCAGTGTTTGTAGACAGGGGTGCAGAAGGACCGTTACAGGGAATAGAGGTTGGAGACTGTGATACAGAAGTACTGTTAAAGAGAGCAGAGGTTGGAGACAGATGTGCAGAATTATCTTACAGAGAGCAGAGGTTGGAGACTGGGGTGCAAAAGGACTGTTGCAGAGAGCAGAGGTTGGAGAATGGGGTGCTGAATGTTCATTGCAGAGAAAAGAGGTTAGAGACTGAGGTGCAGAAGACCTGTTACACAGAGCAGAGCTTGGAGACTGGGGAGCAGAAGGCCTGTAACATAGAGCAGCGTTTGGAGACTGGGTGGCATAAGGATCATACACAGAGCAGAGATTGGTTACTGAGGTGCTGAAGGACCATCAGAGAGAGCAGTGTTTGTAGACTTTGGTCCACAAGGATCGTTGAAGAGAGCTGAGTTTTCAGAATGAGGTTTAGAAAAACTGTTGCAGAGAGCAGATGTTGGAGACTGGGGTGCAGAAGAACTGTTGCAGAGAGCAGAGTTTGGAGACTTGGGTGTAAAAGGATCATTGCAGAGAGCAGAGGGTGGAGACTGGGGTGCCGAAGGACTGTTACAGAGAGCAGATTTTGGAGATTGGGGTGCAGAAGGACTGTTACAGAGAGCAGATGTTGAAGACTGAGGTGCAGAAAGACCTTCGCAAAGAGAAGAGGTTGGAGACTGAGGTGCAGAAGGACTGTTGCAGAGTGTAGAGGTTAAAGACTTGGGTGTAGAAGGACTTTTGCAGAGACCAGAGTTTGGAGATTGGGGTGCCAAAGGACTGTTGTAGAGAGCAGACGTTGGAGACTGAGGTGCAGAAGGACTGTTACAGAAAGAAGAGGTTCGAGACTTGAGTGCAGAAGGACTGATAGAGAAAGCAGAGGTTGGAGAGTGGGGTGCAGAAGGACCATTACAGAGAGAAGAGTTTGGAAACTGCAGAACTGAAGGACTGTTACAGAGAGCCGATGTTGGAGACTGGGTTGCAGAAGTCTTGTTACAGAGAGCAGAGTTTGGAGACTGTTGTGCAGAAGGACTGTTACAGAGTTCAGAGTTTAAAGACTGGGTTGTAGAAGGATCTTTTATTTTTTTTTCCTTTTTTTATTGTTGGTCGTTCAAAACATTACATAGTTGTTAATACATCATATTTCACTGTTTGATTTAAGCGGGTTATGAACTCCCAACTTTACCCCGTATACAGATTGCTGTATCCCATCAGTTACCCTTCCATTAACTGACATATTGCCTTTCTAGTGTCTGATGTATTCTGCTGTCTATCCTATTTTGTACTATCCCCCTCCCCTCCCCTGCCCTCCCCTCCCCTCCCCTTTTCTCTCTCTACCCCTTCTACTGTAAATCATTTCTTCCATTTATATTATCTTGTCTTACCCCTCCTTTCCTCTTATATATCATTTTGTATAACCCTGAGGATTGCCTTCCATTTCCATGCGATTTCCCTTCTCACTCCCTTTCCCTCCCACCTTTCATCCCTGTTTAATGTAAATCTTCTTCTCATGCTCTTCGTCCCTACCCTGTCCTTGTTTACTCCCCTTATATCAAAGGGGTCATTTGGTATTTGTTTTTTAAAGATTGACTAGCTTCACTTAGCATAATCTGCTCTAATGCCATCCATTTCCCTCCAAATTCTATGATTTTGTCATTTTTTAATGCAGAGTAATACTCCATTGTGTATAAATGCCACATTTTTTTATCCATTCATCTATTGAAGGGCATCTAGGCTGATTCCATAATCTTGCTATAGTGAATTGTGCTGCTATGAACATCGTTGTAGCAGTGTCTCTGTTGCATGCTCTTATTAGGTCTTTAGGGAATAGACCGAGAAGGGGAATAGCAGGGTCATATGGTGGTTCCATTCCCAGCTTTCCAAGAAATCTCCATACTGCTTTCCAAATTGGCTGCACCAATTTGCAGTCCCAAGAGTGCCCTTTTCCCCGCATCCTCTCCAGCACTTATTGTTGTTTGACTTCCTAATGGCTGCCAATCTTACCGGAGTGAGATGGTATCTTAGGGTAGTTTTGATTTGCATTTCTCTAACTGCTAGCGATGGTGAGCATTTTTTCATGTACTTATTGATTGATTGTATGTCCTCCTCTGAGAACTGTCTGTTCAGGTCCTTGGCCCATTTATTGATTGGGTTCTTTGTTATCTTATTGTCTAATTTTTTGAGTTCTTTGTATATTCTGGTAATTAGGGCTCTATCTGAAGTGTGTGGATTAAAGATTTGTTCCCAGGATGTAGGCTCCCTGTTTGTCTCTCTTATTGTTTATTTTGCTGAGAAAAAACTTTTTAGTTTGAGTAAGTCCCATTTGTTGATTCTAGTTGTTAACTCTTGCGCTATGGGTGTCCTATTGAGCAATTTGGGGCCCGATCCCACAGTATGTAGATCATAACCAACTTTTTCTTCTATCAGATGCCGTGTCTCTGATTTAATATCAAGCTCCTTAATGCATTTTGAGTTAACTTTTGTGCATGGCGAGAGATAGGGATTCAGATTCACATTGATGCAAATGGATTTCCAGTTTTCCCAGCACCATTTGTTGAAGATGCTATCCTTCCTCCATTGCATGCTTTTAGCCCCTTTATCAAATATAAGATAGTTGTAGTTTTGTGGATTGGTTTCTGTGTCCTCTATACTGTACCATTGGTCCACCTGCCTGTTTTGGTACCAGTACCATGCTGTTTTTGTTACTATTGCTCTGTAGTATAGTTTGAAGTTTGGTATCGCTATGCCGCCTGATTCACACTTCCTGCTTAGCATTGTTTTTGCTATTCTGGGTCTTTTATTATTCCATATGAATTTCATGATTCTTTTATCTATTTCTACAAGAAATTCCGTTGGGATTTTGATTGGCATTGCATTGAACTTATAGAGAACTTTTGGTAATATCGCCATTTTGATGATGTTAGTTCTGCCTATCCATGAGCAGGGTATATTTTTCCATCTTCTAAGATCTTCTTGTATATCTTTCTTTAGGGTTCTTTAATTTTCATTATATAAATCTTTCACCTCTTTTGTTAGGTTGATTCCCAAGTATTTTATTTTTGGGGGGGGATATTGCGAATGGAGTAGTTGTCCTCATTTCCGTTTCAGAGGATTTGTTGCTGATATACAGGAATGCCTTTGATTTATGCATGTTGATCTTATATCCTGCCACGTTGCTGAATTCATTTATTAGCTCTAATAGCTTCTTTGTAGACCCTTTTGGGTCTGCTAGGTATAGGATCATATCATCTGCAAACAGTGATAATTTAAGTTCTTCTTTTCCTATTTTTATGCCTTTAATTTCTTTCATCTGTCTAATTGCTCTGGCCAGTGTTTCGAGGACTATGTTGAACAGAAGTGGTGAGAGAGGGCATCCCTGTCTTGAACCAGATCTTAGAGGGAATGCCTTCAATTTTTCTCCATTCAGAATGATGCTGGCCTGTGGCTTATCGTAGATTGCTTTTACAATGTTGAGGTATGTTCCAGTTATCCCTAATTTTTCTAGAGTTTTGAACATAAAGGGATGCTGTACTTTGTCGAATACCTTTTCTGCATCTATCGAGATGATCATATGGTTCTTATTTTTAAGTCTATTGATGTGGTGAATAACATTTATTGATTTCCATATATTGAACCAGGCTTGCATCCCAGGGATGAATCCTACTTGATCATGGTGTATAATTTTTTTGATATGTATTTGAATCCGATTCGCCAGAATTTTATTGAGGATTTTTGCGTCAAGGTTCATTAGAGATATTGGTCTGTAGTTTTCTTTATTTGAAGTGTCTTTGTCTGGTTTCGGGATCAGGGTGATGTTGGCCTCGTAGAATGAATTTCGAAGTTCTCCCTCTTTTTCTATTTCCTGAAATAGCTTGAAAAGTATTGGTGTTAGTTCATCTTTAAAGGTTTTGTAAAACTCTGCTGTATACCCATCCAGTCCTGGGCTTTTCTTAGTTGGTAATCTTTTGATGGTTTCTTCTGTTTCCTCTATTGTTATTGGTCTGTTTAGGTTGTCTATATCCTCCTGACTCAATCTGGGCAGGTCATAAGACTTAAGAAATTTATCTATGCTAGAAGGATCTTTTAGAGAGCAGAGTTGGAAGAATGAGGTGCAGAAGCACTGTTACAGAGAGCAGAATTAGGAGACTGGCGTGCAGAAGGGTGGTTTAAGGAAGCAGAGTTTTCAGACTGATGTTCAGAAGGACTGTTGCTGAGAGCAGATGTTCGAGACTGGGGTGCAGAAGTACTGGTGCAGAAAGTAGAGTTAAGAGACTGAAGTGCAGAAGGACTGCTATAGAGAGAAGAGTTTGGAGACTTGGTTGCTGAAGGATATTACAGAGAGCAGAGTTTGGAGACTGAGTTGTAGGTGGACTGTTAGAGAGAGCAGTGGTTTGAGACTGGGGTGCAGAAGGATCATGCAGAGAGCAGAGGTTTCAGACTGAGGTCAAGAAGGATGGTTACAAAGAGCAGACGTTGGAAACTGAGGTGTAGAAGGACTGTTACACATAGAATAGTTTGGAGACTCAGGTTCAGAAGGACTGTTACAGAGAGCAGAGTTTGGAGACTGCGGTATAGGATTGTTACCAAGAGCAGAGTTTGGAGACTGGGGTGCAGAAGGATTCTTTCATTGAGCACAGGTTGGAGACTGAGGTGCACACGGTTAGATACAGAGAACAAAGGTTAGAGACTGGGGTTCAGACAGACTGATACAGAAAGCAGAGGTTGGAGACTGGGGTGTAGAAGGACCCTTATAAAGAGCAATGTTTGGAGACTGCGGTACAGAAGGACTGTTACAGAGAGCAGATTTTGTAGTTTGGGGAGCAGAAGTACTGTTTCAGAGGACAGAGGTTAGAGACTGGGGTGGAGAAATAATGTTACAAAGAGCAGAGTCTGGAGACTGGGGTGCAGAAGGATTCTTTCATTGAGCACAGGTTGGAGACTGAGGTGCACACGGTTAGATACAGAGAACAGAGGTTAGAGACTGGGGTTCAGACAGACTGATACAGAAAGCAGAGGTTGGAGACTGGGGTGTAGAAGGACCCTTATAAAGAGCAATGTTTGGAGACTGCGGTACAGAAGGAGTGTTACAAAGAGCAGATTTTCGAGTTTGGGGTGCAGAAGTACTGTTTCAGAGGACAGAGGTTAGAGACTGGGGTGGAGAAATAATGTTACAAAGAGCAGAGTCTGGAAACTGGAGTGCAGAAGGATATTACAGAGAGCAGAGTTTGGAGACTGTGGTGCATAAGGACTGTTGCAGAGAGCAGACATTGGAGACTGGGGTCCAGAAGGATCTTTGCAGAGAGCAGAGTTTGGAGACTGGGGTGTAGAAGTACCGTTGTAGAGAGCAGATATTGGAGACTGGGTTTCAGAAGGACTGTTAAAGAGAGCAGAGTTTGATGAATGGGGTGCAGAAGAACTGATAGATAAAGATGACGTTGGAGTCTGGGGTTCAGAAAGACTGATACCCAGAGCAGAGGTTGGAGACTTGGGTGCAGAAGGACTGTTACAGACAGCAGAATTTGAAGACTGGGTTGCAGAATTATCTTACAGAGAGCAGAGTTTGGAGACTGAGGTGCAGCAGGACTGTTACAGCGAGCAGAGGTTGGAGACTGGGGTGCAGAAGGATCGCTGTAGAGAACAGAGTTTTCAGACTGAGGTGCAGAAAGACTTTTGCAGAGAGCACATGTTGGAGACTGGGGTGCATAAGGACTGTTGCAAAGAGCAGCGTTTGGGGACTGGGGTGCAGAAGGATCGTTGTAGGGAGCAAAATTTTGAGACTGGGTTTCAGAAGGATTGTTATAGAGAACAGAGGTTGGAGACTGGGTTGCAGAAGCCCTATTACGGAGAGCAGAGTTTGGAGAAGAGGTTCAGAAGTACATTTACAGAAAGTAGTTTTTGGAGACTGAGATGCAGAAGGACCATTGCAGAGAGCAGAGTTTGAAGACTGAGGTGCAGAAGCATTGTTATAGAGAGCAGAGGTTGGAGACTGGGTTGCAGAGGGACTGTTGCAAAGGGCAGAGACTGGACACTGGGGTGTGGAAGGACTGTTGTGAAGAGCACAGGTTGGAGATTGGTGTGCAGAAGGACTGTTGTAGAGAGCAGATGTTGGAGACTGGGGTGCAGAAGGACTATTACAGAGAGCAGAGTTTCTAGACTGAGATGCAGAAAGACTATTACAGAGAGCAGAGGTTGGAAATTGTGGTGCAGATGGACTGATACAGTAAGCAGACATTGGAGACTGGGGTGCAGAAGGACTGTTACAGAGTGCAAAGTTTAGAGACTGGGTTACAGAGGCAGAGGTTGGAGATTTGGTGCAGAAGGACTGTTGCAGAGAGCAGATGTTGGAGACTGGGGTGCAGAAGGACTGTTACAGAGAGCAGAGTTTCTAGACTGAGATGCAGAAAGACTATTACAGAGAGCAGAGGTTGGAAATTGTGGTGCAGATGGACTGATACAGTAAGCAGACATTGGAGACTGGGGTGCAGAAGGACTGTTACAGAGTGCAGAGTTTGGACACTGGGGTGCAGAAGACCTGTAAGAGAGAAGAGGTTGGAGACTTCTGTGCAGAAGGATTGTTACAGATAGCACAGTTTGGAGACTGGGGTGCAGAAGGATCGTTGCAGAGATCAGAGGTTTCAGACTGAAGCTTAGAAGGACTGATACAGAGAGCAGAGTTTGGAGTCTGAGGTGCAGAAGGACTGTTAGAGAACAGAGTTTGGAGACTCTGGTGCAGAAAGACCATTTCAGATAGCAGATGTTGGAGACTGGGGTGCAGAAGACTGTTACAGAGAGCAGAAGTTGGAGACTGGTGTGCTGAAGCATCATTACAGTGAGCAGAGGATGGAGACTGAGGTGCAGAAGGACTGTTACAGAGAGGATAGTTGGAGACTGGTGTGCAGAAGGATGCTTTCAGAGAGCAGAGTTTGGAGATTGGTGTCCAGCAGAACTATTACAGATAGCAATGTTTCAAGACTGGGTTTCAGAAGGATCTTACAAAAAGGATTTTGGAGACTGAGGTTCAGAAGTTTTGTTATAGAGAGCAAAGGTTTTAAACTGGGGTGCAGAAGGATTGTTGCAGAGAGCAGAGTTTTCAGACTGAGGTGCAGAAGGAATGTAGCAGAGAACAGATGTTGGATTCTGGGGTGCAGAGGACTGTTACAGAGAGTAGAGTTTTGAGACTGTGGTGCAGACGAATCGTTAGAGAGAGCACATGTTGGAGAGTGGGTTGCAGAAAGCCTGTTACAGAGAGCAGAGGTTGAAGTCTAGGGTGCAGAAGGCCTTTTACAGAGAGCAGAATTTAGAGACTGGGGTGCAGAAGAAGTGTTACCGAGAGCAGAGCTTGGAGACGGGTGTGCAGAAGGACTGTTGCAGAGAGCAGAGGTTGGAGACTGTGGTGAAAAAGGATCCTTGCAGAGATCAGAGGTTGAAGACTGAGGTGCAGAAGGATCGCTACAGAGAGCAGAGATTTGAGATTGGGGTGAAGCAGGACAGATACAGAGAGCACAGGTGGGAGAATAGGGTGCAGAATAAATGTTGCAGAGAGCAGAGGTTGGAGACTGAGGTGCAGAAGGACTGTAGCAGAGAGCAGAGGTTGGAGACTGCGGTGCAGAAGGACTGTTGCAGAGAGCAGATGTTGGAGACTTGGATGCAGATGGATCCTTGCAGAGAGAAGAGGTTGGAGACTGGGGTTTAGAAGGACTGTTGCAGAGAGAAGATGTTGAAAACTGGGGTGCAGAAGAACTGTTGCAGAGAGCAGAGGTTGGAGACTGAGGTGCAGAAGGACTGTTACAGAGAGCAGAGGTTGAAGACTGGGGTGCAGAATAACTGATATTGAAAGTAGAGTTTGGAGACTGGAGTGAAGAATGACCGTTACAGACATCAGAGTTTGGAGACTGCGATACAGAAGAACTGTTATAGAGAGCAGAGTTTGGAGCCTGGAGTGCAGAAAGACTGTTGCAGAGAACAGAGTTCGGATACTGGCTTGCATAAGGACTGTAGCAGAGAGCAGAGGTTGGAGACTGAGGTTCAGAATGACTGTTATAGAGAGCAAAGTTTGGAGACCGGGGTGAAGAAGGATCTTACAGAGAGCAGAGGTTGGAGACTGGGGTCAGAAGGACTGTTGAAGAGAGCAGAGTTTAAAGACTGGGGTGCAAAGACAAGAGGTTAAATACTGGGGTGCATTAGGCCTGTTACAGAGAGCTGAATTTGGAGACTGGGGTGCAGAAGACCTGTTACAGAGAGCAGAGTTTGGAGACTGGTGTGCAGAAGGATTGTTACACATAGCAGAGGTTGGACACTGTGGTGCAGAAGGATTGTTACAGAGAGCAGAGGTTGGAAACTGAAGTGCAGAAGAACTCTTACAGAGAGCAGAGGTTGGAGACTTGGGTGCAGAAGGAACATGCAGAGAGCAGAGGTTGGAGACTGAGGGGCAGAATGATCATTGCAGAGAGCAGAGGTTTCAGACTGTGGTTCAGAATGATCGTTACAGAGAGCAGAGGTTGGAGACTCGGGTGCAGAAGGACAGTTACTGAGAGCACAGATGGAGACTGGGGTGCAAAAAAATGTTGCAGAGAGAAGAAGTTCGAGATTGGGGTGCAGAAGGACTGTTTCTGAGAGTAGAGGTTCGAGACTGGGGTGCTGAAGAACTGATACAGAAAGCTGGCGTTGGAGACTGGGGTGCAAAGGACCATTACAGAGAGCAGAGTTTTGAGACTGTGTTACAGAAGGACTGTTACAGAGAGCAGAGTTTGGATACTGGGGTGCAGACGGACTGATGCAGAGAACATAGTTTTGAGACTGGGGTGCAGACAAACCGTTTCAGAGAGCAGATGTTGAAGACTCAGGTGCAGAAGGATTGTTACAGAGAGCAGAGGTAGGATAGTGGTGTGCAAAAGGATTGATCTAGAGAGCATATGTTGGAGAATGGGGTTCAGAAGGCCTGTTACAGAGAGCAGCGGTTGGAGACTGAGGTGCTGAAGGATCATTTCAGAGAGCAGATATTGGAGACTGAGGTGCAAAAGGACTGTTACTGAGAGGAGCGGTTGGAGACTGGGGTTAAAAAGGATTCTTACAGAGAGCATATAATGGAGACTGGGGTGCAGTAAGAGTGTTACAGAGAGAAGAGGATGGAGACTGGTGTGCAGAAGGAGTGTTACAGAGAGCAGAGTTTGTAGATTGGTGTCCAGAATAACTGTTAAAGAGAGGAGAGGTTGGAGACTGAGATGCAGAAGGAATTTTAAAGAGAGTAGAGTTTTGACACTGATGTTCAGAAGGACTGTTACAGAGAGGAGAGCTTGGAGACTGGTGTGTAGAAGGATCATTGCAGAGAACAGAAGTTTGAGACTGAGGTGCCGAAAGATCGTTGCAGAGAGCCAAGGTTGGAGACTGAGTTGCAGAAGGATCGCTACATAGAGCAGAGGTTGAAGACTGGGGTGCAGAAGGACAGTTACAGAGAGCACAGGTTGGAGACTGGAGTTAAGAAAAAATGTTGCAGAGAGCAGAGGTTGGAGACTGGGGTGCAGAAAGACTGTTGCAGAGAGCAGATTTTGGAGACTGTGGTACAGAAGGACTTTTACAGAGAGGAGAGGTTGGAGACTGGGGTGCAGAATGATTCTTACAGAGAGCAGAAGATGGAGGCTGGGGTGCAGAATAACTGTTGCATAGAGCAGACGTTGGCTACTGGGGTGCAGAATGTTCGTTGCAGATAGTAGAGGTTTGAGACTGGGGTGTAGAAGGACTTTTGCAGAGAGCAGAGTTTGGTTACTGAGGTGCAGAAGGACTGTTACAGAGAGCAGAGTTTGGAGACTGGGGTGCAGAATAACTGATACAGAAAGCAGAGTGTAGAGACTGGGGTGCAGAAGGACCGTTACACAAAGCAGAGTTTGGAGACTGCGGTACACAAGGACTGTTAGAGAGAGCTGAGTTTGAAGACTGGGTGCAGAAGGAGTAATGCAAAAAAAGAGTTTGGAGACTGGGGTGCCGAAGGACAGTTACAGAGAGCACAGATGGGACTAGGGTGCAAAATAAATGTTGCAGAGAGCAGAAGTTGGAGACTGGGGTGTAGAAGGACCGTTGCAGAGAGCACAAGTTGGAGACTGAAGTGTGAAGAACTGTTACAGAGAGCAGAGTTTGGAGAATGGGGTGCAGAAGAACTGATACAGAAAGCAGACGTTGGAGACTCGGGTGCAAAGGGACCGTTACAGAGAGCAGATGTTGGAGACTGCGGTACAGAAGGACTGTTACTGAGAGCAGAGGTTGGAGACTTGGGTGTAGAAGGACTGATGCAGAGAACAGAGTTTGGAGACTGGGGTGCAGAAGAAACTTTGCAGAGACAAGAGGTTGGAGACTGAGGTGAAGTAAAATCGTTGCAGAGAGAAGAGGATGGAGACTGGGTGAAGAAGGCCTGTTACAGAGAGCAGAGTTTGGAGACTGGGGTGCAGAAGCACTGTTACAGATAGCACAGTTTCGAGACAGGGTTTCAGAAGGATCTTACAGAGAGCATTTTGGAGACTGAGTTTCAGAAGGACTGTTTCAGAGAGCAAAGGTTGGAATCTGGGGTCCAGAAGGATTGTTTCAGAGTGCAGAGTTTTCAGACTGATGTGCAGAAAGACTGTAGTAGAGAGCAGATATTGGATCATGGGGTGCAGAAGGACTTTTAAAGAGAGCACAGGTTGGGGACTGGGGTGCAGAAGGCCTGTTACAGAGAGCAGAGTTTGAAGACTGGTGTGCAGAAGGCCTGTTACAGAGAGCAGAGTTTGGAGACTGGGGTGTAGATGGACTGTTACAAAGAGCAGAGTTTGACGAATGGGTTTAAGAAGGATCTTTCAGAGAACAGAGTTTGGAGTAGGAGGTGCAGAAAGACTTTTGTAGAGCTTAGAGGTTGGAGACTTAGGAGCAGAAGGACTATTGAAGAGAGCAGAGGCTGGATACTGAGGTCAAGAAAGATTGTTACAGAGATCAGAGTGTGGAGACTGGGGAGAAGAAGGAGTGTTACAGAGAGCAGAGTTTGGAGATTGGGGTGCAGTAGAACTGTTACCTGGAGCAGAGGTTGGAGACTGGGGTGCAGAAGAACTGTTGCAGAGAGCAGAGTTTGGAGACTGAGGTGCAGAAGGACTGTTATAAAGAGCAGAGTTTGGAAACTGGGGTTCAGAAAAATCGTTGTAGAGAGCAGAGGTTGGAACCTGGGGAGAAGAAGGATCGTTGCAGAGAATGGATGTTGGAGTCTGGGGTGCAGAAGGACTGTTACAGAGAGCAGAGGTTGGAGAGTGAAATGCAGAAGAACCTTTACAGATTGCAGAACTTCGAGACTGAGGTGGAATAAGACTTTTACAGAGAGGAAAGGTTGGAGACTGAGGTGCAAAAGGATTCTTACAGAGAGCAGAGTATGGAAACTGGAGTGCAGAAAGAGTTTTACAGAGTGCAGCGTTTGGAGTTTGGGGTTCAGAAGAACTGTTACAGAGAGGAGAGGTTGGATACTGGGGTGTAGAAGGTCTCTTACAAGAAAAGAGTTTGGAGACGTACGTAAGATGGATTTTTAAAGAGAGCAGAGTTTGGACACTGATGTGCAGAAGGCCAGTTACAGAGAGCAGAGCATGGAGACTGGGGTGCAGAAGGAGTGTTGCAGAGAGCAGAATTTGGAGACGGTGGTGAAGAAGGATCGATGCAGAGAGCAGAGGTTGAAGACTGAGGTGCAGAAGGATCGCTACAGAGAGCAGAGGTTGGAGACTGGGCTGTAGCAGGACAGTTGCAGAGAGCACTCTTTGGAGACTGGGGTGAAGAAGGACTGTACCAGAGAGCAGAGGTTGAAGACTGAAGTGCAGAAGGATCGTTGCAGAGAGCAGAGTTTGGAGACTGGCGTGTAGAAGGACTGTTGCAGAGAGAAGAGGTTGGAGACTGGGGTGCAGAAGGACTGTTGCAGAGAGCAGAGGTTGGAGACTGAGGTGAAGAAAGACTGTTACAGAGAGCAGAGGTTGGAGACTTGGGTGCAGAATAACTGATATCGAAAGTAGAGTTTGGAGTCTCGGGTGCAGGAGGACCATTACATGCCAAGGCCAATGTCTCGGCTTGGCACCAGAATCACGAGGCACTCACAACTTTGTAGGTTCAAACAGCAATTCTTTATTCCAGCTCTCACACTGCCTCCACACAGGTCCAGGGGCAAACACGTTCTGCCGTCTGCCCGCACAATTCACCTACTCCACGAGGCTCTCTCCAAATCCCATTTTAATCTCACGAGAACTCAATGGGAACAAGCAGCAGGAACACCCTAATCCCAGCAATAATCTTCAACCGCCAACTTCCCTAAAACCCATTATCTTAAACTGGCAATGCCTTAAACTCAAGGAGCTGGTTACTTCCTCAAACCTGATCAGCTCTAAACCCGGATCTGCCTTGGTCCTTGAGCAAGGTCACCTTATTAAAGCATGCATGCAATGTCCCATCGAATGTCCTCTAAGCAGCATGGGGTACGCTTGGCAAGGAAATTTCGATGCGTCATTCCTACTTGGTAATGGCCCTCAGCATCTCCCCCCTTCTGATTAATTAAACAACAAGCAATGTGGCTTAGGACCGTGCCTGGTAGGTTGTCCAATTCAACATGTGGTTCTTACCCGTCATGGGAGAACTGACCTTTACACGTCAATTTCCTGTCTTAGGTTGAATCCACTGCAATCAGATCAACCCGTCGCTGACTACTGGTCCAGCATTCAGCCATGCTTGTGGATAGGCCTAAGCACCAGTGGGGGGGTGAGGTTCTTGCCTCACCTCTGTTGGCCCCCAAATTTAACCTTGGTGCCAGTGGCGGGGTGAGGTTCTTGCCTCACCTCTGTTGGCCCCCAAATTTTAGACCATCACTAGTAGAAGGGAGGAAGATACAGAAATGCCACGACACCAATCCAATTGACGGCTCCTTTGGAAAAATTGCGTCACTGGTGACACCATCAGCAAAGATGCCAGCATTACCACAATTAACATGGGGTGCGCTGGCAAGGAAATTGCATCACTGGTGACACCATCAGCAAAAATATGCCAGCAGTACCTCAATTCGCTGCACCAGATGATAGTTCACAATGCATGCAACTGATATATAGTCCAGGCAAGTTCTGCAGGCAGTTCAAAGTGGAAGAGTTTATCAATATGTCCATTTCCTCCCAAAGTAAATCAAACCCTTGATTGAGCATTACTTGTTGAGTTATATTCATTGATGCATCAGTTTATACAGTTTACTGTGGTAGCTATCATAGAAGCTGTAGTTTGGTTTTCTTAGTCTTCACCGGCACTGGGATGGAGATGGGAATTCTGGCAATGATGTTAAAGAGACATTATCCTGAACAGAATTATTAAATATAATGAAAAGGAAAAGTGAAAGTAAACATACAGATCTGTTAACCACCTTTAAAAACAATCCTTAACAGCTGTTTACCTAATTTAAATTAAACCATTTAAATCACGTGAATAAAAAAAAATTTGGATCCATTTTTTCATGAGCGCTCCTCATATAAAAATATGGACATACACACATACTGACATGCAACACAAAACAGTGCATACATAACATACAACACATAAGACAATAATAACGGCCTTGTAGCTTTACCTAGGTAAAATCTCCATTGCAATGTTTAAAAACTCCAGTCAAAAAATAAAACACAGTCAAAAAACAAAACTGATCAGAAAAATATTAGCCTAGGTTTGTATGAGCTCAAAAATAAAATATAACTTTATGATGTGGGAAAAATGCAATAATAAAATAGATATTGAAAAAAGCACCGTGGTAAATCACTGTCGCAGATGTAAGAATAGCCAAGCTGGAGCTCTGGATTTCAGCTGTTATGGATTTCAGTCAAATCATCTTCTTTTTCTGTAGAAATTGTTTTGGTTGACCTCTCTGGAATCCAAATTGGCTGCTGTTCTCCCTGTGGGAACACACAAACGGAACCCCGACTCCAGACAATAACTGGGTCTGGACCTTTCCATTGTCCTGTTAGAATATCTTTCCAAAGTACCTTAGGCTTATGTACATTTTTCGGATACATATGTCTTTCCGCAGCACTAAGTCCTGATGAATCCAATTTTAGAAAGTTTAGAGTAAAAAGAGTTATTTTAAGTTTATCTTTGGGGGATATATACCCCTTCCCAATTCTCTCTTTTTGCTTTAATAGGTACGTTTTAATAGTTTGATGAGCTCTTTCAACTATGCCTTGTCCCTGTGGATTGTATGGGATTCCTGTTATATGAGTAATACCAAATGATGAGCAAAATTGTTTAAAAGATTTAGAAGTGTAACCAGGACCATTATCAGTTTTTAACTGTTTAGGAACACCCACAGTGGCAAAATTTTGTAAGCAATGAGCTATAACATCTTTAGTTTTTTCTCCGGCATGAAGGGAGCCCATCAAAAATCCGGAAGAAGTATCAACTGTAACATGTAAATATTTTAATTTTCCAAATTCTGGCAAGTGTGTGACGTCCATCTGCCAAATATGGTTAGGTATCAGTCTTCTAGGATTGACTCCAAGATTAACTTGGGATAAAAAGGTCACACAATTTTGACATTGTTTTATTATATGCCTGGCTTGTTCCTTAGTTATTTTAAAACGCTTTTGTAAAGTATTAGCATTAACATGAAACCTTTTATGAAAATTTGTAGCTTCTTCTACAGTAGAAAAAATATGTATATCATGTGTAGTTTTATCTGCTAAATCATTGCCCAAACTAAGGGCTCCAGGCAATCCTGTATGTGCCCTGATATGTGCTATAAAGAATGGATCTTTTCTATCCCAGATTAGACTTTGTATAGTGGAAAACAAAGAGAAAACAGTAGAGGAAGGGGAAATCCTACCAGCATCTTCAAGGGATGTTATAGCATTAACTATATACTGGCTATCAGAGAATAAATTAAATACAGAATCTTTGAACATCACAAAAGCTTGTAGAACTGCATTAAGCTCTACCTTTTGAGCTGACTGTTTGGGAACTAAAAATGTAAAAGTTTGATCAGGGGTAACTACTGCAGCTGTACCATTATTAGACCCATCAGTAAATATATTTGGAGCATTCATGATAGGTGTTTTTCTTGTCATTTTAGGAAAAACTACAGGATGCTTAGACCAAAAAGACAACAAAGGATTAGATGGTAAATGATTATCAAATGAAACATTCGATTTACACATGATTATTGCCCAAGTATTTAATTCATTAGCTAACTCATCAATTTGCTCCATAGTATATGGAGTAATAATTTTATTGGGAGAAATTCCAAACACTGCCTTTGCTGCTCTTATACCTTTGAGTATTAATTGTCCTACAGCCTCAGGATACCTAGTAAGAATAGTGTTAGGAGAATAAGATAAATGTATCCACAATAATGGACCTTCCTGCCAAAATACTCCTGTAGGAATATTTCTTGTTGGTAGTACAATAAATAATAAAGGCAAACTTATATCAATTCTATCTAAATGCATATTTTCCATATATGTCTCAATAATTTTTAATGCCTTTCTAGCTTTAGGAGTTAACATTCGGGGTGAATTTGGATCTGATGGACCTTTTAGAATATCAAATAAAGGTCCCAACTCTCCTGTTGGTATGCCTAGATAAGGCCTTATCCAATTTATATCTCCCAAAAACTTTTGAAAGTCATTAAGTGATTTGAGTTGATCTACTCGTATTTGAATTTTAGGTGGACGGACCATGGTTGAGGATAATAGAACTCCTAAATAATTAATTGGAAAATTTAATTGTACTTTGTCTATTCCTATCTCTAGATTATAATTTTTTAACAAGTTTGTAAGTGTGGAATAACATTCCAGCAATGTGTTTTTATCTTTATGTGCCAATAATACATCATCCATATAGTGAAATATTTTTAGTTCAGGATTTTGATTTCTAAGTGGCTGGATTGCTTTATTAACATATATTTGACACATAGTTGGACTGTTAGCCATTCCTTGAGGGAGTACTTTCCATTCATATCTTTCATCAGGACCTTCATGATTTAATGCAGGGATAGTAAATGCAAAACGTGGACTATCCTCGGGATGAATTGGAATCGAAAAAAAGCAATCTTTAATGTCTATAGCTAAAACATGCCACATTTTTGGTAAAGCAGACAATTGAGGAATCCCTGATTGAGCAGGTCCCATAATAACCATCTCATTATTAATTGCTCTTAAATCTTGTAATAATCTCCATTTACCCGATTTCTTTTTGATAACAAAAATGGGAGTATTATGGGGAGATACAGAAGGTTGTAAATGTCCTTCCGCTAATTGTTGTTTGACCAGATCATGGGCTACTTGTATTTTTTCTTTAGTCAGGGGCCACTGAGGAACCCACACTGGTCTTTCTGATTTTCAAGTAATTTTGATTGTCTCAGTGGCCCTTTCTGAAAATCCAACCCATGTCTGTCTGTTCCTTGATCTATTTGAATTGGCGCTGCTATAACTTGTTCTTGTTTTCCTAATCTTTTTTCTTTCCTGATACATTGTCTAGCCCTAGTAGTGGGCACATTAGGATTGATGTTATTTGTTAACATCAAACCTAGTTGATCTAGGACATCTCGTCCCCATAAATTAATAGGAAGGTGATCCAAAACATATGGCTGTATAGTTCCTTCACATCCTTCAGGATCCTTCCAATCTAATACCATAGCACTTCTATGGGGATTAGTCGCCACTCCTAGGCCTCGAAGCGTTTGAGTGGCTTGTTGTAATGGCCAATGTTTTGGCCATTCTTGAAGAGATATGATGCTAAGGTCAGCACCTGTGTCCAGCAGTCCATTAAAGTCACGAACCTGAATATTTAGTTTTAACATTGGGCGAGAATCTAAATTTAAAGACAACATAGCCCAATCTACACCTGTGGAGCCTAATCCCTTGGAACCTCTTTCTACATTAAGACTAGAGAACTTATTATGTAGGCTGGGTAGTATTAACAACTGTGCTATTCTATCTCCAGGTGAAATTACTGATATACCTCCTGGAGAACTAGCTATAATTTTTATTTCACCTACATAATCGGGATCAATTACCCCAGGACTTATCATAAGTCCTTTTAATGTAGATGAACTACGTCCCAACAATAAGCCTACTGTTCCTTGGGGAAGAGGTCCTTTTACTCCTGTAGGAATGATTTGAACTCCCATCTCTGGAGTTAATACTGCTCTGGCAGAGGCGCAGATGTCCAACCCTGCGCTCCCTCGGGTTTGTCTGATGAGGGATTTAATGGACAATGTGTCCTGGGCACCACCCTGATGGGGTTGCTGGGTTCCTCCACTGCCCCGTATATTTGTGGTTGTGGGCCCCGGAGCATTGGGCCCCCCAGTCCGTTTTTTGGCAATGAAGCCTGGTGCCTTTCTCCACGATATCGTGGGTAAATACCTGATCCTTGTCCGTTTTTTGATAAGGGAGTACCTTCTATGGTGGTTTGAGAACGGCATTCATTAGCCCAATGTCTCCCTCTACGGCATCGTGGGCAAATACCCGGTATTCTATTCCTTTGATTTCTAGTTTTGTTAAACCCTCCTCTTATGGGGCAACTCCTTTTAAAATGTCCTGTTTGTTCACAATTATAGCATGTTTCTAGCCTGGCATCTAAAGCCTGTTGTACTGCAGCTGCCAAGACTTGCCCTTGTTCATTAACATCTCTACATAATTTAATATATGTGTTTAAATCTTCATGTCTCCATGGTCTAATAACCTCTCTGCAGCAACGATTTGCTTGGTCATAAGCCAGTTGTTTTATTAATGGCATTGCTTGTTATGTGTCACCAAAAATTTTGGCAGCCGTTTGAATAAGCCTATCTACAAAGTCAGCGTAAGGTTCATTAGGTCTCTGTATTACCTTAGATAGCTGACCTTGTAAATCTCCATGACCTTGTAAAGTCTTCCATGCCCTAACTGCGTCTGCAGCAATCTGTACATATACAGCAGGATCATATTCCATTTGTTGCCGCTGACCCTCATAAGGTCCCCTTCCTAATAACATTTCAAGATTTCTTTGAGGGTAACCGGCTGCTGCATTTCGCCTAGCTGTCTCCATGCAAAATTCCTCATTGGCAACCTTCCATAACAAATATTGTCCTCCATTTAGCACAGATTTACACATGCTAGCCCAATCTGCTGGCGTCATGTCCAAGTTAGTTATGGACTCCACCATGCTTACCGTGAAGGGGGCTTGAGGACCATAGGTTGTTACAGCCTCCTTTAACTGCTTCACTGTTTTAAATTCTAAAGTACGGTGAATTCGCTGCCCTCCTACCTGTTCAAATACAGGGCATGCTAATCTTTGAGGTCCTGTCTCAGGATCCCATCTATCAACTACGGGGTTTGAGGGCCACTCAGCTGTCTCCATCGGTGGGGCTGTTGGTTGGATTACACCCTCTGGTAAAACGGAGTTAGTAACAGCCTCTTGTTGTGGCCTTTTTCCTAATAACCCCTTTTCTTTAAATTTTCTCCCTTTCTCTGACTAGCTCGAGAGACCTTCTCTTTTGCTTGATCTAAAATGTCTTCCTCCATGGTCTGAATCTCTAACAATTTACTTAACACTTTTTCGGCTTCTTTTTTAATAATTTCTAATCTTCTATAAAGATAACGCAATCCAATAAGATAACACAAAACAAAACCACAACTGAATGAAACAAAAACTGAATAAAAATTCACTGTATCAATTTTCTCTTTCTCGGGGCTAACAAACTTCAAACCTTGAGCCAACCATTTTTCCCAGTTTGCCTGAGAAATTTCTAGGGATAGGCAGCTTGAAACAAAAACGAAATAAATCAAAACAAGAACACATTGTTTTTTGAAATGGTCACCCATTCTCTCGCCTTCCCTCAGGGGGGAGCGATTTTACTCACCTCCAAATTTCAGACGTCCCCGTACGGGCCACCAAAATGCCAAGGCCAATGTCTCGGCTTGGCACCAGAATCACGAGGCACTCACAGCTTTGTAGGTTCAAACAGCAATTCTTTATTCCAGCTCTCACACTGCCTCCACACAGGTCCATGGGCAAACACGTTCTGCCGTCTGCCCGCACAATTCACCTACTCCACGAGGCTCTCTCCAAATCCCATTTTAATCTCACGAGAACTCAATGGGAACAAGCAGCAGGAACACCCTAATCCCAGCAATAATCTTCAACCGCCAACTTCCCTAAAACCCATTATCTTAAACTGGCAACGCCTTAAACTCAAGGAGCCGGTTACTTCCTCAAACCTGATCAGCTCTAAACCCGGATCTGCCTTGGTCCTTGAGCAAGGTCACCTTATTAAAGCATGCATGCAATGTCCCATCGAATGTCCTCTAAGCAGCATGGGGTACGCTTGGCAAGGAAATTTCGATGCGTCATTCCTACTTGGTAATGGCCCTCAGCAATTACAGACAACAGAGGTTGGAGACTGCAGTATAAAAAGACTGTTACAGAGTGCAGAGTTTGGAGCCTGGGGTGTACAAAGATTGTTGCTTAGAACAGAAATTGGAGACTGGGGTGCAGAAGGACTGTTGCAGAGAGCAGAAGTTGGAGACTGAGGTGCAGAAGGATCGTTGCAGAGAGCAGAGTTTTCAGACTGAGGTGCAGACGAACTGTTACAGAGAGCAGATGTGAAAGACTGGGGTGTACAAGGACTGTTGCAGAGAGTAGCAGTTGGAGAATGGCATCCAGAAGGACTGTTGCCGAGAGCAGTGATTGGAAACTGGGGTGGAGAAGAACTGCTGCAGAGAGTAGAGGTTAGGGACTGAGGTGCAGAAGGACTGTTACAGATAGCAGACGTTGGAGACTGGGGTGCAGAAGGACTGACACAGGAAGCAGACGTTGGTGACCTGGGTGCAGAAGGACTGTTGCAGAGAGGAGAGGTTGGAGACTTAGGTGGAGAAGGACTGTTGCAGAGAGCAGATGTTGGAGACTGGGGTGCAGAAGGACTGTTGCAGAGAGCAGAGATTGCAGACTGGTGTGAAGAAGGACTATTGCAGAGAGCAGAGGTTGCAGACTGAGGTATAAAAGGACTGTTACAGAGAGCAGAGTTTGGAGAATGTGGGGCAGAAGGACTGATACAGAAAGCAGAGGTTGGAGACTGGGCTTCAGAAGGACCCTTACAGAGAACAGACGTTGGAGACTGAGGTAAAGAAGGACTGTTACAGAGAGAAGAGGTTGGAGACTGGGGTGCAGAATAAGTGTTGGAGAGAACAGAGGTTGGTGTCTGAGGTGCAGAAGGACTGTTAAAGAGAGCAGAGGTTCGAGACCGGGGTGCAGAAGGACTGATACAGAAAGGAGAGTTTGGAGACTGGGGTGCAGAATGACCATTACAGAGAGCAGAGGTTGGAGACTGCAGTACAGAAGTACTGTTACAGAGAGCAGAGGTTGGAGACTGTGGTGGAAAACGACTGTTGTAGAGAGCATATTTTGGAGAATGGGGTGAGGAAAGACTGTTGCAGAGAGAAGAGGTTGCAGAGTGAGGTACAGAAGGACTGTTACAGAGAGAAGAGTTTGGAGGCTATGGTGAAGAAAGACTGATACAGAAAGCAGACGTTGGACACTGGGGTTCAGAAGGACTCTTACGGAGAACAGAGTTTGAAGACTGCAGTACAGAAGAACTGTTGTACAGAACAGGTTGGAGACTGGGGTGCAGAAGAAATGTTACAGAGAGCAGCGTTTGGAAACTGTGGTGCAGAAGGATCTTAGAGAGAGGAAAGTTTGGAGACTGGAGAGCAGAAGGAATTTTGCAGAGAGCAGACGTTGGAGACTGGGGTGCAAAAGGATCATTGCAGAGAGTAGATTATGGAGACTGGGGTATAGAAGGACTGTTCTAGAGAGCAGAGGTTGGAGACTAGGGTGCAGAACGACTCTTGCAAAAAGCAGTTGTTGAAGACTGATGTGCAGAAAAACTGTTACAGAGAGCAGTGTTTGGAGACTGGGGTGCAGGACTGATATTGAGAGCAGAGGTTTGAGACTGGGGTGCAGAAGGACTGTTAAAGAGAGCAGAGTTTAGAGACTTGAATGCAGAAGGCCTGTTACAGAGAGGAGAGGTTGTAGACTGGGGTGCAAAAGGCCTCTTACAGAGAATAGAGGTTGGAGACTGATGTGTAGAAGGACTGTTACAGGGAGCAGAGTTTGGAGACTGGGGTGCAGAAAAACTGTTGCAGAGTGCAGTGTTTGGAGACTGGAGTGTAGAAGGACTGTTGCCGAAAGCAGAGGTTGGAGACTGAGGTGCAGAAGGACTCGTAGAGAGAACAGATGTTGGAGACTGTGGTGCAAAATGACTGATGCAGAAAACAGAGATTGGATTATGGGGTGCAGAAAGACCGTTACCTAGAGCAGAGGTTAGAGACTGCAGTACAGAAGGACTGTTGCAGAAAGCAAAGTTTGGAGACTGGGGAGCAGAAGGACTTTTGCAGAGAGTAGATGTTGGATACTGAGGTGCAGAAGTCTTTTTACATAGAGCAGAATTTGGAGACTGGGGTGCAGAAGGATCGTTGCAAGGAGCAGAGCTTGGAGACAGGGGTGCACAAGGATCTTACAGAGAGAAAAATTTGGAGACTGAGGTGCAGAAGGAGTGTTGCAGAGATCAGAGGTTGGAGACTGGCGTGCAGTAGGATCATTGCAGAGAGCAGAGGTTGGAGACTGGTGTGCAGAAGGATCATTGCAGAGAGCAGAGTTTGGAGACTGGGGTGCAGAAGGCCTGCTACAGAGAGCAAAGTTTGAAGACTGGCGTGCAGAATGCCTGTTACAGAGAGGAGAGGTTGGAGACTGAAGTGCAGGTGGACTGTTACAGAGAGTAGTGATTGGAGACTGGGTTGCTGAAGGATCTTTCGGAGAGCAGAAGTTGGAGACTGAGGTGTAGAAAAATCGTTACAGAGAGCAGAGTTTGTAGACTGAGGTTTAGAAGGACTGTTACTGTAAGCAGAGGTTGGAAATTGGGGTGCAGAAGGACCGTTACAGAGACCAGGATTTGGAGACTGCGGTATAGAAAAACTGTTACAGAGAGCAGAGTTTGGAGACTGGGGTGCAGAAGAAATGTTACAGAGAGAACAGGTTTGAGACTGAGGTGGAGAAGTATATATACAGAGCACAGAGATTTGAGACTGGGCTTCGGAAGGACTGATACAGAAAAGCAACGTTTGGAGACTGGGTTGCAGAAGGACCATTACAGAGAGCAGAGGGTCGAGACTGCGTTTCAGAAGGACTGATTCAGATAGCATATGTTGGAGACTAGGGAGCAGAAGGACTGTTGAAGAGGACAGATTTTGGAGACTGTGGTGCCGCAGGACACTTGTAGAAAGCAGAGGTTAAAGACTGGGTTGGAGAAGGAATGTTACAGAGTGTAGAGTTTGGAAACTGGAGTGTTCGTTAGTTTGAGCAGATTATGGAGACTGGGGTGTAGAAGGACTGTTGCAGAGAGCAGAAGTTGAAGACTGGGGTGTAGAAGAAATTTTGCAGAAGCAGATGTTGGAAACTTTGGTGCAGAAGGACTGTTGCATAGAGCTGAAGTTGGAGACTGGGGTGCACAAGGATAGTTAAAGAGAGCAGAGGTTGAAGACTGGAGTGCAGAAAGATCGTTGCAGAGAGCAGAGGTTGGAGATTGGGGTGCAGAAGGATAGTTAAAGAGAGCAGAGGTTGGAGACAGGGTTGCAGAAAGATCGTTGCAGAGAGAAGAGGTTGGAGACTGGGGCGCAGAAGGATCGTTAAAGAGAGCAGAGTTAGGAGATTATGGTGAAGAAAGACTTTTACAGAGAGCACAGGTTGAAGACTGGGGTGCAGTAGGACTTTTACAGAGAGCACAGGTTGGAGACTGAGGTGCATAAAAACTGTTGCAGAGAGCAAAGTTTGGAGTCTGGGGTGCAGTTTGGGTGATTCAGAGTGCAGAGGATGGAGACTGAGGTGCAGAAGGACCCTGACAGAGACCAGAGTTTGCATACTGCTTTACAGAAGGACTGGTAGAGAGAGCAGAGGTTTGAGACAAGTGTGCAGAAGGATGTGACAGACAGCAATGTTTGGAGACTGGGGTGCAGAAGGACATATGCAGAGAGCAGAAGTTGGAGCCTGGGGTGCAGAAGAATCGTTGAAGAAAGAAGAGTTTGGAGACTGGGGTCAAAAGTCCTGTTACTGACAGCAGAGGTTGGAGATTGGGGTGCAGAAGGCCTGTTACAGAGAGCAGTTCTTGGAGACTGGGGTGCAGAAGGTCAGTTACAGAGAGCAGAGGTTAAAGACTGGGTTGCAAAAGGATCTTACAGAGAGCCGAGGATGTAGACTGAGGTACAGAAGGACTGTTACAGAGAGCAGAGGTTGGAGACTGAGGTGTAGAAGGTTCGTTGCAGTGAGCAGAGTTTTCAGACTGAGGTGCAGAAGGACTGTTACAGAGAGCAGAGGTTTTAGCCTGGAGTGCAGAAGGCACGTTACAGAGAGCAGAGGTTAGAGACTGGGGTGTAGAAGGACTGTTGTAGAGAGTAGAGGTTGGATGTTGGCGTCTAGAAGGACTGTTGGAGAGAGAAGAGGTTGGAGATTGGGGTAGAGAAGGACTGCTGCAGAAAGTAGAGGTTGAAGACTGAGGTGCAGAAGGACTGGTACAGAGAGCAGAGGTTGGAGACTGGGGTGCAGAAGGACTTATACAGAAAGCAGACGTTGGTGGCCTGGGTGCAGAAGGATTGTTGCAGAGAGCTGAGGTTGAAGACTGGGGTGGAGAAGGACTGTTGCACAGAGCAGATTTTGGAGACTGGCGTGAATAAGGACTATTGCAGAGAGCAGAGATTGGAGACTGGGGTGCAGAAGGAGTATTGCAGAGAGCAGAGGTTGCAGACTGAGGTGCAGAATGACTGTTACAGAGAGCAGAGTTTGGAGAATGTGGTGCAGAATTACTGATACAGAAAGCAGTGGTTGGAGACTGGGGTGCAGAAGAAACCTTACAGAGAACAGAGGTTTGAGAATGCGGTACAGAAGGAATGTTACAGAGAGCAGTGGTTGGAGACTGGGGTACAGAATAAGTGTTGGAGAGAACAGAGGTTGGAGATTGGGGTGCAGAAGGACCAATGCAAAAAGAAGAGGTTGGAGACTGGGTTTCAGAAGGATCTTACAGAGAGAAGAATTCGGACACTGAGGTTCAGAAGGACTGTTACAGAGAGCAGAGGTTGGAGATTGGGACGCAGAAGGACTGTTACAGAGAGCAGAGGTTGCAGAGTGAGGTGCAGAAGGACTGTTGTAGAGAACAGATGTTGGAGACTCGGGTGCAGAAAAACCATTGCAGAAAACAGAGGTTGGAGATAGGGTTTCAGAAGGATCTTACAGAGAGCAGAGGTTAGACACTGAGGTGCAGAAGGACTGTTGAAAAGAGAAGAAGTTGGAGATTGGGACGCAGAAAGACTGCTGCGAAGTGAGAGGTGGGAGTCTGTAGTGCAGAAAGAAAGTTACACAGAGCAGAGATTGCAGACTGGGGTTAAGAAAAACTGATACAGAAAGCAGAGTTTAAAGACTGGGGAGCAGAAGGATCCTTACAGTGAGCAGAGTTTGGAGACTGCCATACAGAAGGACTGTTAAAGAGAGCAGAGGTTGGAGACTGGGTTCGAGAAGGACAGTGGAATAGAGCAGATTTTGGAGACTGGGGTGCAGAAGAACTGTTACAGAGAGAAGAGGTTGGAGATTTGGGTGCAAACGGCCTGTTACACAGATGACAGTTTGGAGACTGGGGTGCAGAAGGACTGTTGCAGAGAGCAAGGATGAAGACTGGGGTGAAGAAAGACTGTTTCAGAGAGCAGAGGTTTCACAGTGAGGTGCAGAAGGACTTTTACAGAGAGCAGAGGTTGGAGATTGGGGTGCAGAAGGACTGTTGCAGAGAACAGAGTTTGAGGATTGGAGTAAAGAAGGACTCTTAAAGAGAATAGAGGTTAAAGACTTTGGTACAGAAGAACTGTTGTGGAGAACAGAGATTGGAGACTTCTGTGCAGAGGGACCATTGCAGAGAGCAGAATTTGGAGACTAGGGTGCAGAAGGAATGTTACATAGAGAAGAATTTGGACACTGGGGTGCAGAAGGATTTTACAGAGAGAAGAGTTTGGAAACTGGGGTGCAGAAGGAGTGTTGCAGAGAGCAGAGTTTAGAGCCTTGGGTGCAGAAGGATCGTTGCAGAGAGCAGAGTGTGGAGACTGGGGTGCCGAAGAACTGGGACAGAGAGAAGAGTTTGGAGTCTTGGGTGCAAACGGCCTGTTACACAGATCAGAGTTGGGAGACTGGGGTGCAGAAGGACTGTTACAGAAAGCAGAGTTTTGAGACTGGTTTTCAGAAGGATCTTACACAGAGAAGAGATTGGAGACTGAGGTGCAGATGGACTGTTACAGAGATTAGATGTAGTAGACTGAGGTGCAGAAAGACCGTTGCCGAGAGTAGGGTTTGGAGACTGAGGTGCAGAAGGACTCTTGCAGAGAGAAGAGGTTGGAACTTAGGTGTAGAAGGACTCTTGCAGAGAGCAGAGGTTGGAGATTGGGGTGCAGAAGGACTGTTGCAGAGAGCAGAGTTTGAGGACTGGAGTGAAGAAGGACCCTTAAATAGAATAGAGGTTAAAGACTGTGGTACAGAAGAACTGTTGTGGAGAACAGAGATTGGAGACTTTTGTGCAGAGGGACCATTGCAGAGAGCAGAATTTGGAGACTGGGGTGCAGAAGGAATATTACATAGAGAAGAGTTTGGAAACTGGGGTGCAGAAGGAGTGATGCAGAGAGAAGAGTTTGGAGCCTTGGGTGCAGAAGGATCGTTGCAGAGAGCAGAGTGTGAAGACTGGGGTGCCGAAGAACTGTTTCAGAGAGAAGAGGTTGGAGTCTTGGGTGCAAACGGCCTGTTACACAGATCAGAGTTGGGAGACTGGGGTGCAGAAAGACCATTGCAAAGAGCAGAGTTTGGAGACTGAGGTGGAGAAGGATTGTTAGAAAGCAGAGCTAGGATACTGGGGTGCAGAAGTAATGTTGCAGAGAGAAGAAGGAGGAGACTGAGGTGCAGAAGGACTGTTGCAGAGAGCAGAATTGGAAACTGGGGTGTAGAAGGACTGTTACAGTAAGCAGACGTTGGAGACTGGGGTGCAGAATAACTGATATGGAAAAAAGTGTTTTGAAACTGGGGTGCAGAAGGACTGTTGCAGAGAACAGAGGTTCGATTCTGGGGTTAAGTAGGACCGTTGCAGAGAGCAGAGGTTGGAGACTGAGGTGCAGAAGGACTGTTATAGAGAGCAAAGTTTGGAAACTGGGGTGAAGAAGGATCTTACAGAGAGCAGAGGTCGGAGACTAGGGTGCAGAAGGACTGTTGCAGAGAGCATGGTTGAAGACTGAGGTGCAGAAGGATCATTGCATAGAGAAGAGGTTGGAGACTGTGGGGCAGAAGGACCGTTGCAAAGAGCAGAGTTTGAAGACTGAGGTGCAGAAGGATTGTTAGAAAGCAGAGCTAGGATACTGGGGTGAAGAAGGAATGTTGCAGAGAGCAGAAGGTGGAGACTGAGGTGCAGAAGAACTTTTGCAGAGAGCAGAGTTTGGAAACTGGGGTGCAGAAGGACTGTTACAGAGAGCAGAGTTTGGAGACTGGGGTGCAGAATAATTGATATGAAAAAAAGTGTTTAGAAACTGGGGTGTAGAAGGACTGTTGCAGAGAACAGAGGTTAAATTCTGCGATTCAGTAGGACCATTGCAGAGAGCACATGTTGGAGACTGAGGTGCAGAAGGACTGTTATAGAGAGCAAAGTTTGGAAACCGGGATGAAGAAGGATCTTACAGAGAGCATAGGTCAGAGTCTGGGGTGCAGAAGGACTGTTGCAGAGAGCAGAGTTTGGAGACTGAGTTGCAGAAGGATCATTGCAGAGAGAAGAGTTTGGACACTGGGGTACATTAGCCCTGTTACAGAGAGCAGAGTTTGGAGACTGGGGTGCAGAAGACCTGGTAGAGAGAATAGGTTGAAGACTTGTGTGCAGAAGGATTGTTACAGATAGCACAGTTCAGAGACTGGGGTGCAGAAGGATCATTGCAGAGATCAGAGGTTTCAGATGAGGCTTTGAAGGACTGTTACAGAGATAAGAGGCTGGAGTCTGAGTTGGAGAAAGACTGTTTCAGAGAGCAGATATTGGATCTTGGGGTGCTGAAGGATCGTTGCAGAGAGCACAGGTTGGAGACTGGGGTGCAGAAGGCCTGTTACAGAGAGCAGAGGTTGAAGACTGGAGTGAAGAAGGCCTGTAGCAGAGAGCACAGGTTAGAGACTGGGGTGAAGAAGGATTGTTACAGAGAGCAGAGGTTGAATTCTGGGGTGCAGAAGTACCATTACAAAGAGCAAAGTTTGGAGACAGAGGTGCAGAAGGACTTTTACAGAGAGCAGAGTTTGGATACTGGGGTTCAGAAAGACTGTTACAGAGATCAGAGTTTGGAGACTGAGGTCCAGAAGGATTGTTGCAGAGAGAAATGTTTGGGGACTGGGGTGCAGACAACCTGTTAGAGAGAGCAGAGTTTGGAGACTGGGGTGCAGAAGACCTGGTACAGAAAGCAGAGGTTGGAGACTGGGGTTCAGAAGGATTGTTACAGATAGCACAATTTGGAGACTGGGGTGCAGAACTATCGTTGCAGAGAGCAGAGGTTTCAGACTGAGGCTTAGAAGGACTGATACAGAGAGCAGAAGTTGAAATCTTAGGTGCAGAAGGACTGTTACAGAAAGCAGAGGCTGGAAATTGGCATGCAGAAAGACCGTTATACAGAGAAGAAGTTGGAGACTGGGTTTCAGAAATCCTGTTACAGACAGCAGATTTTGGAGACTGGGGTGCAGAAGGACTATTACAGAGAGCGAAGTTTGGAGACTGAGGTGCAGAAGGACTTATACAGAAAGCAAAGTTTGGATACTAAAGTGCAGAAGGACTGTTACAGAGAGCAGAGTTTGGAGACTGAGGTGCAGAAAAATTGTTATAGAGAGCAGAGGTTTGAGACTGAAGTGCAGAAGGACTCCTACAGAGAACAGAGGTTGGAGACTGGGGTGCAGAAGGATCATTGCAGAGAGCAGAGGTTGGAGACTGAGGGGCAGAAGGATCGTTGCAGAGAGCAGAGGTTTCAGACTGTGATGCAGAAAGATTGTTACAGAGAGCAGAGGTTGGAGACTGGGGTGCAGAAGCACAGTTACAGAGAGCACAGGTGGAGACTGGGGTGCAGAAGAAATGTTACAGAGAGCACAGATGTTACAGAAAGACAGTTACAAAGAGCACAGATGGAAACTGGGGTGCAGAAAAAATGCAGAGCAGAAGTTTGAGACTGGGGTGCAGAAGGACTGTCACTGAGAGCCGAGGTTGGAGACTGGGGTGAAGAAGAACTGAAACAGAAAGCTGTCGTTGGAGTCTGGGGTGCAGAAGGACCATTACAGAGAGTAGAGGTTGGAGACTGCGGTACAGAAGGACTGTTACAGAGAGCAGAGTTTGCTGACTTAGGTGAAGAAAAACTGATGCAGAGAACAGAGGTTTGTGACTGGGGTGCAGAAGAATCGTTGCAGAGATCAGAGTTTGGAGACTGACGTGCAGAAAGATTTTTACAGAGAGCAGAGGTTGGAGACTTTGGTGCAGAAGGACTGTTGCAGAGAGCAGAGGATGGAGACTGAGGTGAAGAAGAATCCTTGTAGAGAGAAGAGGTTTGGGACTCGGTTGCAGAAAGCCTGTTACAGCGTGCAGAGTTTGAAGAGTGGGTTGCAGATGGTCTGTTACAGAGAGCAGAGTTTTGAGCCTGGGGTGCAGAAGCACTGTTACATATAGCACAGTTTTGAGACTGGGTTGCAGAAGGATCTTATAGATAGCATTATGGAGTCTGAGGTTCAGAAATTTTGTTACAAAGAGCAAAGTTTGGAAACTGGGTGCAGAACAATTGGTGCAGAGAGCAGATTTTTCAGACTGAGATGCAGAAGGACTGTTGCACAGAGCAGATTTTGGATCCCGGGGTGCTGAAGGATCGTTGAAGAGAGCATAGGTTGGAGACTGGGGTGCAGAAGGCCTGTTACACAGAGCAGAGGTTGAAGACTGGGGTGCAGAAGGCCTGTTATGAGAGCAGAGTTTGGAGACTCGGTTGCACAAAGACTGTTACAGAGAGCAGAGTTTTAAGATTGGGTTGCAGCAGGATCTTACAGAGAGCAGATTTTGGAGACTGAGGTGCAGAAGGACTTTTATAGAGAGTAGAGGTTGGAGACTTAGGAGCAGAAGGACTGTTGTAGAGAGCAGAGGTTGAAGAATGAGGTCCAGAATGATTGTTACAGAGATCAGAGTGTGGAGACTGGGGTGCAGAAGGAATGTTACAGAGAGCAGACTTTGGAGATTGGGGTGCAGAAAAACTGTTACCGAGAGCAGAGGTTGGAGACTGGGGTGCAGAAGGACTGTTTCAGAGAGGAGAGTTTGGAGACTTAGGAGCAGAAGTACTGTTGTAGAGTGCAGAGGTGGGAGACTGAGGTCCGGAAGGATTGTTACAGAGATCAGAGGGTGTAGATTGGGGTGCAGAAGGAGTGATACAGAGAGCAGAGTTTGGAGATTGGGGTGCAGAAAAACTGTTACCGAGAACAGAGGTTCGATTCTGGGGTTAAGTAGGACCGTTGCAGAGAGCAGAGGTTGGAGACTGAGGTGCAGAAGGACTGTTAAAGAGAGCAGAGGTTGGAGACTGGGGTGCAGAAGGATTGTTGACGAGAGAAGAGATTGGAGACTGCGGTCAAAATGCCTGCTACAGAAAGAAGAATTTAAAGACTGGGGTGCAGAAGGCCTTTTACAGAGAGCATTGCTTGGAGACTTGGGTGCAGAAGGACAGTTCAGAGAGTAGAGTTTAAGAACTGGGTTGCATAAGGATCTTACATAGAGCAGAGGTTGGAGACTGAGGTAGAGAAGGACTGTTATAGAGAGCAGAGGTTGGAGACTGGGGTGTAGAAGGACTGTTGAAGAGAGTAGAGGTTTTAGACTGGCGTGCAGAAGGACTGTGGCCGAGAGAAGAAGTTGGAGACTGGGGTGGAGAAGGATTGTTGCAGAGAGTAGAGGTTGGAGACTGAGGTGCAGAAGAACTATTACAGAGAGCAGAGGATGCAGACTGGGTGCAGAAGGACTGATACAGAAAGCAGAGGTTGGTGATTAGGGTGCAGAAAGAGTGTTGAAGAGAGCAGATGTTAGAGACTGGGGTGCAGAAGGACTGTGGCAGAGAGCAGAGATTGGATACTGGGGTGCAGAAGGCCTGTTACAGAGAGCAGAATTTGGAGACTGGGGTACAGAAGGACTCTTACAGTGAGCAGAGTTTGCAGACTGGTTTTCAGAAGGGTCTTACACAATGCAAACTTTGGAGGCTGAGGTACAGAAAAACTGTTACAGAGAGCAGAGATTGGACGCTGGGGTTAAGAATGATTCTTGCAGAGGGCAAAGTTTTCAAACTGAGATACAGTAGAACTGTTGCAGAGAGATATATTGGAGACTGGGTGCACAAGGACTGTTGCAGCGAGAAGAGTTTGGAGGCAGGGTGCAGAAGGATCCTTGCAGAGAGCAGAGGTTGGATACTGGGGTGCAGAAGAACTGTTGCAGAGAGCAGACGTTGGAGATTGGGGTGGGGAGTGACTGTTGCTCAGAGCAGAATTTAAACACTGAGTTGCAGAAGGACTTTTACAGAGAGCAGTGGTTAGAGAGTTGAGTGCAGAAGTACTGATACAGAAAGCAGATATTGGAGACTGGGGTGCAGAAGAACTGTTGTAGAGAGCAGATGTTGGAGACTGGGGTGCAGAAGAACTGTGGTAGAGAGTAGAGGTTGGAGACTTGGGTACAGAAGGACTCTTACGGAGAGTAGAGGTTGGAGATTGGGTTCAGAAAAACTGTTGCAGTAAGCAGAGGTTGAAGACTGTGGTGGAGAAAGACTTTTTCGGAGAGTAGCATTTTGAGACTGGGTGCCAAAGGACTGTTGCAGAGAGCAGAGGTTGGTGACTGAAGTGCAGAACGACTGTTACAGAGAGCAGAGGTTGGAGAATGGGGTGCAGAAGGACGGATACAGAAAGCAGAGGTTGGAGACTGTGGTGCTGAAGAACTGTTGCAAAGAGCAGAGGTTGGAGACTAGGGTAGAGAAAGGCTGTTGTCGAGAGCAGGTGTTGGAGACTGGGGTGCAGAAGGACTGTTACAAAGAGCAGAGTTTGGAGACTGTGGTGCAGAAGGACTGATACAGAAAGAAGAGGTTGTAAACTGGGGTGCAGAAGGACCATTAAAGGAAACAGAGGTTGGAGACTGCGGAACAGAAGGACTATTATAGAGAGCAGAGGTTGGAGACTGGGGTGCAGAAGAAGTGTTGTAGAGAAAAGAGGTTGGAGACTGGGGTGCAGAAGGACCATTGCAGATAGTAGAGGTTGGAGAGTGTGTTGCAGAAGGATCTTACAGAGAGCAGAGGTTGGACACTGAGGTGCAGAAGGACTGTTGCAGAGAGCAGAGGTTGGAGATCGGGGTGCAGCAGGACTGTTGCAGAGAGCAGAGGTTGGAGTCTGAGGTGCAGAAGGACTGTTAGAGATAGCAGTGGTTGGAGGCTGAGGTGCAGAAGGATTGTGACGGAGAGCGGAGTTTGGACACTGATGTTCAGAAGGAGTGTGACAGAGAGCAGAGCGTCGAGACTGGTGTGTAGAAGGATCATTGCAGAGAACAGAGGTTTAAGACTGAGGTGCAGAGGGATCTTTGCAGAGAGCAGAGTTTGGAGAGTGAGGCGCAGAAGGATCGCTACAGAGAGCAGGTGTTGGACACTGGGGTTCAAAGGACAGTTACAGAGAGCACAGTTTGAAGACTGGGGTGAAGAACAAATGTTGTAGAGAGCAGATGTTGTAGACTGGGGTGTAGAAGGACTGTTGCAGAGTGCAGAGGTTGGAGACTGGGGTACAGAATGACTGTTGCAGATAGCAAAGGTTGGAGACTCTGGTGTAGCAGGACTATTGTAGAAACAGAGGTTAAAGACTGAGGGGTAGACGGACTGTTACAGAGAGCATAGGTTGGAGAATGTGGTGCAGAAGGACTGATGCAAAAAGCAGAGTTTGCAGACTGGGTTGTAGAAGAATCTTACATAAAGCAGAGGTTTGAAACTGAGGTGCAGAAGGACTGTTACAGACAGCAGAGGTTAGAGAATGGGGTGCACAAGGACGCTTACAGAGAGCAGAGTTTGGAGACTGCAGTATTGAATTGCTGTTACAGAGAGCACCATTTTGATTTGGGTAAAGGACTGTTGTAGATAGAAGATGTTGGAGACTGTGGGGCAGAAGGACTGTTGCAGATAGCAGAGGTTGAAGAATGGGGTGCAGAAGGACTGTTGCAGAGAGCAGATTTTTCACATTGAGGTGCAGAAGGACTGTTGAGAAGAGCAGATGTTGTAGACTGGGTTGTACAAAGACTGTTTTAGAGATCAAAGGTTGGAGACTGGGGTGCAGAAGGATCATTGCAGAGAGTAGAGTTTGGAGACATAGGTGCAGAAGGACCGTTTCCGACAGCAGAGGTTGTTGACTGAGGTGCAAAAGGATTGTTACAGTGAGGAGAGGTTGGAGACTGAGGTGCAGAAGGACTGTTGCAGAGAGCAGAGGTTAAAGACTGGGGAGTAGAAGAACTGTGAGAGAGAGCAGTGTGTGTAGACTGAGGTGCAGAAGGACTGATAAAGAGAGCAGAGGTTGGAGACTGGTGTGCAAAAGGACTGATATAGAAAGCAGAGATTGGAGACTGGGGTGCAGAAGGACCGTTACAGAGAGCATAGGTTGGAGACTGCAGTACAGAAGGACTGTTATACAGAGCAGAGTTTGGAGACTGGGGTACCGAAGACTGTTGCAGAGAGTACGTGAGGAGACTATGGTTCATAAGGACTGTTGAAGAGAGCAGAGGTTGGAGAATGGGGTGCAGAAGAACTGTAACAGAGAGTAGAGGTTGGAGACTGTGGTGCAAAAAGCCTGATACAGAAAGCAGATTTTGGAGACTGGGGTGTAGAAGTACTGTTACAGAGAGAAGAGGTTGGAGAATTGGGTGCAGAATAAATGTTGTAGAGAACAAAGGTTGGAGACTCGGGTGTAGAAGAACCATTTTAGAAAGCAGAAGTTGGAGACTGGGTTTCAGAAGGTTCCTACAGTGATCAGAGGTTGGACACTGAGGTGCAGAAGGACTGTTGCAGAGATGAGGTTGGAGATTGGGGCGCAGAGAGCAGAGTTTGGAGTCTGAGGTGCAGAAGGAAAGTTACAGAGAACAGAGGTTGTAGACTGGAGTTCAGAAAAACTGATACAGAAAGCAGAGTTTGTAGACTGGGGAGCAGAAGGATCATTACAAAGAAAGTTTGGAGACTGCAGTACAGAAGGACTGTTACAGAGAGCAGAGGTTGGAGACTGGGGTGGAAAAGGACTGTGGCAGAGAGCAGATATTGGAGGCTGGGTTGCAGAAGGACTGTTGCAGAGAGCAAGGTTGAAGACTGGGGTGCTGAAAGACTGTTTCAGAGAGCAGAGGTTGCAAAGTTAGGTGCAGAAGTCTTTTACAGAGAGCAGAGTTTGGAGACTGTGTTGCAGAAGGACTGATACAGAAAGCAGAGGTTGGCGACTGTGGTGAAGAAGGACCCTAACAGAGAATAGATGTTGAACACTCTTGTACAGAAGAAATGAAGTAGAGAACAGAGGTTGGAGACTGGGGTGCAGAGGGACCATTGCAGAGAGCAGAGTTTGGAGACTGGGGTGCAGAAATAATGTTACAGAGAGAAGAGTTTGGAAACTGGGGTGCAGAAGGATCTTACAGAGAGAAGAGTTTGAAAACTCGGATGCAGAAGGACTGTTGCAGAGAGCACAGTTTGGAGACTTGGGTGCAGAAGGATCGTTGCAGAGAGCAGAGTGAGGAGACTGGGGTGCCAAAGAACTGTTACAGAGGGTAGAGTTTGGAGACTTGGGTGTAGAAGGACTGTAGCAGAGAGCAGATGTTGGAGATTGGGGTGCAGAAGGACTGTTGCAGAGAGCAGAATTTGGAGACTGAGGTTCAGAAGGACTGTTACAGAGAGCAGAGGTTGGAGACTTGAGTGCAGAAGGTCTGATACAGAAAGCAGAGCTTTTAGACTGGGGTGCAGAAGGACCGTTACAGAGAGAAGTGTTTGGAAACTGCAGAACAGAAGGACTCTTACAGAGAGCAGAGGTTGGAGACTTGGTTGGAGAAGAACTGTTGCAGAGATCAGATGTTGAAGACTGGGGTGCAGAATGACTGTTGCAGAAAGTAGAGGTTGGAGATTGGGGTGTAGAAGAACTGTTGCAGAGAGTAGAGGTTGGAGACTGGGATGCCGAAGGACCGTTGCAGAGAGGAGAGGTTGGAGACAGAGGTGCAGAAGGATTGTTACAGAGTTCAGAGGAAGGATACTGGGGTACAGAAGGACTGATCCAGAGAGAAGAGTTTGGAGACTGGGGTGCAGAAGGCCTGTTACAGGGAGCAGAGTTTGGAGACTGAGGTGATGAAGGATCGTTAAAGAGAGCAGATGTTGCAGACTGAGGTGCAGAAGGACTTTTACTGAGAGGAGAGGTTGGAGACTGAGGCGCAGAAGGAATGTCACAGAGAGCAAAGTTTGGAAACTGAGGTGCAGTAGGATCTTATAGAGACCAGAAGTTGGAGACTGGGGTGCAGAAGGACTGCTGCAGCGAGCAGACGTTGGAGACTGGTGTGCAGGAGGATCGTTGAAGAGAGCAAAATTTGGAGACTCAGTTGCAGAAGAATCATTGAAGAGAGCAAAGTGGAGACTGGGGTGCAGAAGGAATTTTGCAGAAAGTAGAGGTTGGAGACTGCGGTGCTGAAGGACTGTTGCAGAGAGCAGAGTTTGGAGACTGAGATGCAGAAGGACTGTTACAGAGAGCAGACGTTGGAGACTGGGGTGAAAAATTATGATATAGAAAGCAGAGGTGGGAGACTGGTGAGAAGTAGGACCGTTACAGAGAGCAGAGGATGGAAACTGGCATGCCGAAGGACTGTTTCAGAGAGCAGAGTTTGGAGACTGGGGTGCAGAAGGCTTGCAACAGAGAGCAAAGGTTGAAGACTGCTTTGCAGAAGGACTGTTATAGAGAATAGTCTTTTGAGGCTGGGTTGCAGAAGGATCTTACAGAGACCAGGGGTTGGTGACTGAGGTGCAGGACGACTGTTACAGAGAGCAGATGTTGGAAACTGAGGTGCAGAAGGACGGTTACAAAGAGCAGAGTTTGGTGACTGAGGTGCAGAAGGACTGTTACAGAAAGCAGAGGTTGGAAATTGAGGTGCAGAGGGACTGTTACAGAGAGCAGAAGTTGGAGACTGCGGTATACAAAGACTGTAACAGAGAGCAGAGGTGGAAAATATGGTGTAGAAGGACTGTTACAGAGAGCAGACATTGGACACTAGGGTACACAAAGACTGTTGCAAAGAGCAGAGGTTTGAGAATGGGATGCAGAAGGACTTCTACAGAGAGCAGAGTTTGGAGACTGAGGTGCAGAAGGCCTGTTACAGAGATCAGAATTTGGAAACTGTGGTGCAGAAGGACTGATACAGAATACAGAGTTTGGAGACTGTGGTGCAGAAGGACTGTTGCAGAGAGCAGAGGTTGAAGACTTGGGTTGAGAATCAATGTTACAGAGAGCAGAGTTTGGAAACTGGGGTGCTGTTTCTTACAGAGAGCAGAAGTTAGAGACTGCGGTACAGAAGGACTCTTACAGAGAGAAGAGGTTGGAGACTGGGGTGGAGAAGTACTTTTTCAGAGAGTAGATTTTGGAGACTGGGGTGCAGAAGAACTGTTGCAGAGATCCGAAGTTGGAGACTATGGTGCAGAAGGATTGTTGCAGGCAGTAGAGGTTCGATATGACGTGCTGAAGGACTTTTGCAGATAACAGTGGTTGGAGAATGGGGTGCAGAAGGACCGTTGCAGAGAGCAGATGTTGGAGACTGAGGTGCAGAAGGATTGTTACAGAGAGCAGAGGTTGGAGACTGGGGTGAAGAGGGACTGTGACAGAGATGAGAGTTTGGAGACTAGGTTGCAGAAGGATCTTTCAGAGAGCAGAGGTTGAAGACTGGGGTGCAGACGAACTTTTGCACAGAGCAGAGGTTGGAGACTGGGGTGCAGAAGGACATTTACAGAGAGCAGAGTTTGGAGACTGGGTTGCAAAATGATCTTACATAGAGCAGAGGTTGGAGACTGAGGTGAAGAAGAAATGATACCCAGAGCAGAGTTTGGAGACTGGGGTGCAGAAGGACTGTTGCCGAGAACAGAGGTTGGAGACTGGCGTGCAGAAGGACTGTTGCAGAGAGCAGATGTTAGGCACTGGGTGGAGAAGGAATGTTACAGAGAGCAGAGTTATGAAACTGGGATGCAGTAGGATCTTACAGAGAGCAGAGGTTGGAGACTGGGTTGCAGAAGGACTTTTGCATTGAGCAGAGGTTGAAGACTGTGGAGCAAAATGATCATTGTAGAGAGCAGATATTGGAGACTGGAGTGTGGTACCACCATTGCAGAAGTCAGAGTTTGGGAACTGTGGTGCAGAAGGATTGTTGGAGATTACAGAGGTTGTAGACTGAAGTGCAGAAGGATCTTTTTAGATAGCAGAGGTTTGAGACTGGGGTGTAGAAGGACTGTTCCAGCGAACTGAGGTTGGAGACTCGGTGCAGAAGGCCTGTTACAGACAGCAGAGTTTGGTGAAGGGATGTCGAACGACTGTTACAGAGGGAAGAGTTTTGAGACAGGGGTGAAAAAGGACTGTTTCAGAGAGCAGAGTTTGGAGACTGAGGTGCAGAAGGATCATTACAGAGAGCAGAGGTTGGAGACTGGGGTCAGAAAGACAGTTACAGAGAGCATAGATTGGAGACTGGTGTGCAAAAGAAATGTTGCAGTGAGCAGAGATAGGAGACTGTGGTACAGAAGTACTGTAACAAAGAGCAGCGGGTGGAGACTGGGGTGCCGAAGGAATGTCACCTAGAGCAGAGTTTGGAAACTGGGGTGCAGAAGGATGTTACAGAGAGCAGAGCCTGGAGACTGGGGTGAGAAGGACTGTTGCAGAGAACAGACGTTGGAGACTGGGGTGCAGAAGGATCGTTGAAGAGAGCAAAGGTTGGAGACTGACGTGCAGAAGGATCGCTACAGAGAGCAGAGTTTGGAGACCGGGGTGCAGTAGGATAGTTACAGAGAGCACAGGTTGGAGACTGGGGTGCAGAAGAAATTTTGAAGAGAGCAGAGGTTGTAGATTGGGGTGAAGAAGGACTGTAGCAGAGAGCAGAGGTTGGAGACTGGGGTGCAGAAGGACTGTTACAGAGAGCAGAGTTTCTAGGCTGGGGTGCAGAAGGAATGCTGCAGAGAACAGAGGTTTGATACTGGGGTGCAGAAGGGCCATTGCAGAGAGATGAGGTTGGAAACTGAGATGCAGAATGACTGTTCCCGAGAGCAAAGTTTGGAGAACGGGGTGGGGAAGGATCTTACAGAGAGCAGAGTTTGGAAACTGGGGTGCAGAAGGACTCTTGCAGAGAGCAGAGGTTGGAGACTGAGTTGCAGAAGAATCGTTGCAGAGAGCAGAGGTTGGAGAATGGGGTGCAGAAGGTCTGTTACAGGGAGCACACTTTGGAGACTGAGTTGTAGAAGACCTGTTAGAGAGAGCAGATGTTTGAGACTGGGGTGCAGAAGGATTGTTACAGATAGCACAGTTTGGAGACTGGGGTTTAGAAGGATTGTTGCAGAGAGCAGATGTTTCAGACTGAGGCTTAGAAGGACTGTTAAAGTGAGAAGAGGTTGGAATTTGAGCTGCAGAAGGACTGTTTCAGAAAGCAGATGTTGGCAATTGGGTTGCAGAAGTATCGCTTTAGGGAGAAGAGGTTGGAGACTGTGGTACAGAAGGACTGTTGCAGAGAGCAGAGTTTGGAGTCTGGGGTGAAGAAGTCCTGTTACAGAGAGCAGACGTTGGAGACAGAGGTGCGGGAGGATTGTTACAGAGAGCAGAGATTGGAGACTGGGGTGCAGAAGGACCAGTACAGAGAGAAAAGGATGGAGACTGAGTTGCAGAAGGACTTTTACAGAGAGCAGAGCTTGGAGATTGAGGTGAAGAAGGATCTTTGCAGAAAGAAGAGTTTGGAGACTGGGGTGCAGAAGGACTGTTACAGAAAGCAACGGTTGGCAATTGGAGAGCAGATGGACCGTTACAAAGAGAAGTGTTTGGAGACTGCGATACAAAAGGACTTTTACAGAGAGCAGACTTTGAAGACTGGATAGAAGAAGGATCGTTGCAGAGAGCAGATGTTGGAGACTTCGGTGCAGAAGGATTGTCACAGAGAGCACAGGTTGGAGACTGGGGTGCAGAAGAAATATTGCAGAGAGCAGAGTTTGGAGACTTGGGTGCAGAAGGACTGATACAGAAAGCAGAGGATGGAGACTGGGGTGCAGGAAGACCGTTACAGATTGCAGAGTTTGGATACTTAGGTGCCGAAGGACTTATACAGAGGGGAGAGGTTAGAGACAGGGGTGTCAAAGGATTCTTACAGAGAGCAGAGGATGGAGACTGGGGTTCAGAAGAACTGTTACAAAAAGCAGAGGTTGGAGACTTTGGAGCAGAAGGCCTGTTACAGAGAGCAGAGTTTGGACATGAGGTGCAGAAGGATCATTACAGAGAGCAGAGGTTGGACACTGATGTGAAGAAGGAC